>NW_019247857.1:16261-23170 GCF_002742605.1 Olea europaea var. sylvestris | reverse complement strand
ATTAAGTGAAAATAGAATTCCTATGATTTTGGTGATTTTTTCTTTTCCAACTTACTTGGAATTGATTTGCCTTTTTCACGTACAATCAAATGGACCCTAAAATCTGCTTAAAGCCAAATGAGTGGTCAACGTTCTTCATTCACACTAAAGAAAAATTTGGAGTCATGATTAATAAATTGTAACTTAGCTCACATTTGATTCAACAAAAAATTAATACAAATTTCACAATTAAATTTTAACTGTATATTTCATGAGATTCATATCTTTTTAACTTCATATTCTATCAATTTTTATCAAACTTTACTAAAAATTAATTTTTATTTAAACCTAACAGGGCCTTTCTAGCACTGCAAGTAGGGTGGATACCATTGAGACCAGGTGAGAGCACACTGGTGCATTGGTCCTTGGCCCGCTCCTATATCTGGCAGTATTGCCTCCCAGCCCAATTTTCTATTATGCCCAATTCTACCTAAATTTCGAGAAATCCATGTTCCTGAGATTTGGGAGCTATCATTCAACCAACTCTGTCCGTAGCAAAAGTCGCAAAGGGATTTTTGAACAACCCTACACAATCATTTTCTTAAAACCCTTGAACGTGGTCATTTTATAGGCAATTTCGATAGCAGTCGAGGATGGATTTTTGAAGGGATGCCAACTCGGCCCTTCGACATAGTGCATCGACAAATTGGTGCTCTCATACTTGTCCACCGATACTAAAAAGGAGCATTGATTTAGTCTATTTAATACCTCATTTTCTTCTACTTGCGGGACGAAATTCAAAAGCTTATTGGTGGCTCAAAATTAAGTTTCTGCCTTAAACCCAGTCCCACTACCCTAGGCCCAATTAAATGACCCAAAATGCCCCCCAGGGCACTTCTCCACTGGCAAAGGACGGACGCTGTCAAACCTGGCAGAGCAGAGGTCGTGAGTTCGAAACATGGGGCTCTTGGAAGGCAAGAATTTATTCTTGGAAGGCAAGGGAACATTTGGAAGGCAAGGATTTATTCTTGGAAGGCAAGTGGGAACTTGAAAGGCAAGGATTATTCTTGGAAGGCAAGGTGCAACTTGGATTGGCTTGCTTGGCACTTTGTCAGACCAGGTGGGGAGCGCTCGGACCCTGGCCAGTTGGAGGCACATCCTGCGATTAACCGGACTGTGTGAAGAGGGGCTGGATCACAGACCCAAGGATTAGTCTAGAATAGGACACAATTAAGTTTCTGCCTTAAAACCCAGTCCCACTACCCTAGGCCCAATTAAATGACCCAAACACCAAACCTTAAGAGAAAATTAACTATAACATATTTTTTGAGATTTAATTTCAAGCATCGACATTTTATTTATTTATTTAATTAGGCAATCATACGAAAGTAACTAACATGTCACATAAAAATTAGGTCACAATAGACACCATGGCCATTTTAATCCACATTCTTTCAAAAAAATACATTCTTAAACAGAGATTTAATATCATTTCAACTACACATTTTTCAATAAAATAATATTACACATAAATAAATAAAAAATTTATTTTGAATCACACATTTTCCATCAATACACTATTCAAAAATACATTCTTATCGAAATATTGTGGCTCAAACAAGGGTCATATTAAGTCAAAATCACACAATTTTTATGCCACAATCATTTACCAGGATATGTCACCTAGTAATATACCACCTGATTAATTTTTATTTTTTTTCTCACTTTTTTAATCTGAAATTGCATTGTTAAACTATTGTAATTATGAAAATTTCGCAACCTTTAATTGAAAGTTGAACCCAAGTTTCTTCGCGTCTTCCCTCTCTATCTGGACTTCACTAAAACTCCAAATCATCATTTTTCAATCATTCGATGTGTATTTTATAATGTCTAATTTTACATATATCAATTAAAAAATGTCTACTTTTAATAATATTTACAAATATAGCCAAATTTAATACTAAATTCTCTATTTTACCCTTAATGAAAGAATAAATAGTTTCATTTTGCACATGTCAAATCACAATTAATGCTAGACACAAAAATGTCGAGAACAATATTTAAAATGTAAAGAAATGTCATGTTCCGAATGAAATGTCATTCTAGACATTTAATATGTCGAGAACAAAGTTTGAAATATCGAGAACATTTAATATTGTGATTTGACATGTGTACTTTTGAAATATAAACCGATTCAAAATATCTAAAACGACATTTGAAATGTTGAGAACATTATTCTAATGTAGCTTCTCGTGGAAGTTATTTAGGGGTACTCTCATCCAAATAATTGCAAAAATGGAAATTGAAAAAATTTGGACATTTTTACAAATGACTATATCAAAATGGGCATTTTTTGTAATTTCCTCTTGTAAATCAATATTCCTCATCTTCTCATCCTACTTCGACTTGTCATACCTCCATTGAAATAATTTTCTAGTCCTCCCCTAACTGCACAATCCCATAACACTCATATCTTGGCATACCTAACCTCACTTTTTTTTCTTTTGATGACGGGGGGAACTCGCAGCCGCTATCTTTCGGGTGTGCGCTGGGTAAACCCTCAAACTGACGCAATAGTTTGCAAACCACGTCAATCAAGTAAATCGCACTAGGTAAGTCCGGTGCGACAAACTCGACTGAAAAAGTGTTAATAGGGAGAATCGAATTCGTGACCAAACGCCTCTGTACTCACCTATTCCACAAATTCGACCACCCCATGGGGGGCTACCTAACCTTACTTTTAATTCCCTTTGATAGGGATTTTTTAAAACTCATTTTATATATATATTTATTTAAATTAAACTTTATCTCAATAAAATAATTTTACATATGAATTTATAATTTTTTATTTTATTTTTTAACTGAATTCTCCAAGATATCATTTTCTTTGCAAAATTTATTCTAAAAAAAATTACACGGGGCAAGTTCTTAATTATAAATAAATAAAAATAAGCAAAGATGAAGATTGACCAAAGCTCATTCATATGTCCATGAGTCTATCCCCACGTGTTAGTGATTAGAATTATTCTGCAAGTATTGAAAAAAGTAAGACAGAATTTGTACAATTGGTTGATTTTTGTCTATGTTTTTTGTCACATTTCAATAATAATCTATCAAGTGTTTATCTGCATAATTTCTATGAAATATTTTTTGTATTTTTAGTGTTGTTGAAGTGAAAAAGCCCATGTACGATAATCATTAAAACAAAATTATACTTTAAATTCATTTTCAACTATTCATATATCCACAATAAAATATTGATTGTCAAACGAGGCTAAACAGCCTTGAATGTAATCATTCGCCCTTTACTCCAACCGTCACGCCCACCCCACTTTTCGGCACACAGTCGCAGATCCATTCCCCCAACACATATCCAAAATGTAACCCATGTAAGATCTTAGCCTTCTTGTACAATTTTGGCCACCGCAAACTGTAATTTCATCCCCATGAGTGAAAAATTAAACTTGATTCCACCATGAATAATGGGAACGTGATTTCTTCGGCAGCATCCCAGCAACAGAAGAAGGCCCTTCACTCAATTTTAGCCTCGAAGCTCACCCACCTCCATATCCCAGCCTCTTCTTCCTCAACTGATCCTACATCAGATTTAAATTCTCCGAACTCTTCGTACCTTCCAACTCATTGCCTTCCTCCTCTTCAACTTCACTTTTTAGGGGACCCACAAGTCATACACAATAGGTCCCACTCCTTCGTGGAACCGTTTAGGTTCAATTTTTCGATTCTGTACTATAATTAGATTTTTTAATATTTACAAAAATAAATTGATTCAACTAATAATATGTTCAATCTTAACCTTTAAAAAATAATGTAGTTCAATTTTATGTGTATTTTGCGTTTTGCCGAGTTCTTCATATATTTGATTATTAAAATCATAGAAAGAAGAAGATAACGAACTACAATAAATAAGAGAGGTGCTGTCAAATTTCAATTCAATTTCTCTATAACTACAGAAATGACACTATGGTAGAATAATAGATTTGGGTAAAATTTAGGTCAATTTAATTAAGTTGACCTTGGACTAAAAATTAGAAATAGGAAAATCATATTTTTGGGTTTAAGCTAAATTAATTAGTTTGCAAATTTATTTAGAAAAATTAAAATAATTTAGCTGATTTAAAATAAATTAATTAAAAAATTAGAGAGATGCAATTTTTATTCGGTACTTCTACTTTTGATCTAGAATCAACAACCGAACCAAAAATGTTGGTTTTTGATTCAGATACTCGTTTGAGTATTTAACTTAAGAAGAACAGCTCATTCGATTTGGGTCGTGTGGGGTTGGGTCCGATTCGATCGATTCGGACCCCAACTTTATTTTTAAATTTGGAACTTTAAAATTTGCTTAGAGCCAAATGAGTGGTCAACGTTCTGCATTCACACTAAAGTAATTCAAAATTAACAATTCAATTTTAACTATATATTTCACGATATTCATAACTTTTTAACTTCACATTCTATCAATTTTAATCAAAATTTACTAAAAAATTATTTTATATTTAAATCGAACAAGGCCTTTCTAGCATTGCAAGAAGGGTGGACACCATTAAGACCAAGCCCATGTTTGGTACCTATACTCTTTCATTTTTTTCCTCTCTCTTGTTTTCAATCATACAATCTTCCATAAAATACTTTTTCAACCACGCAATCTTCAAAAAAATATTATTCCAAACATTAAAATTTGAAAAAAAAAAATGGAGGCCAAACATGGGCCAAGTGAGAGCACACGGCTGCATTGGTCCTTGGCCTCGCTCCTATATCGGCCAATCTTGCCTCCCTGCTCAATTTCCTATGGCCAATTCTACCTAAATTCCGAGAAATCCATCTTCCTTAGATTTGGGAGGTTGGATCATTCAATCAACTATGCCCATAGCAAAAGTTGCAAAGCGATTTTGAAACAACCCTGCACAATCATTTTCTTGAATCTGGTCATTTTATAGGAAATTTCGATAGCAGTCGAGGATGGATTTTGGAAGGAATGCCAACTCGGCCCTTCGAAATAGTGCGTCGGCAAATTGGTCCTCTTAAACTTGTCCACCAATACTGAAAATAGCATTGATTTAGTCTATTTAACATCTCATCTTCTTCTGGTTGCGGACGAAATTCGAAAGCTTATTGCTGGCCAACAATTAAGTTTCTGCATTAAACTCTAGGCCCAATTAAATGACCCAAAAGCCAAACCTTAAGAGAAAATTAACTAAAACTTATTTTTTAATATTTAATTTCATTAATCAAGCATCAACACTTTATTTTATTTTATTTTTAATTAGACGATCATATGAAAGTAACTAACATTTCACATATAAATTAGATCACAATAGACACATATAAATTAGATCTCAATACCCAGATCACACAATTTTTATGTCACAATCATTTTCCAAGAGAGGTCACATGGTAATATACCACGTGATTCTCACGTTTTTAATCTGAAATTGTATAGTTAAACTCTTGTAATTATTAAAATTTCTGAAACTTAATTGAAAGTTGAACCCAAGTTTCTCTGCGTCTTCCCTCTCTATTATATATATTCATTTAAACTAAACGTTATTTCTAATTTTATATATGAATTTATACTTTTTTTTTTATTTTTTAATCACATTCTCCAAGAAATCATTTTTTTTTTCAAAATTTATTCTAAAAAAATTACATGGAGCAAGTTCTTAATTAAAAATAAATAAAAATAAGCAAAGATGAAGATTGACCAAAGCTCAATCATATGTCCATGAGTCCATCCCCACGAGAAAGTGACTAGAATTATTCTGCAAGGACTGGAAAAAGTAGACAAAATTTGTAAAATTGGCTGCTTTATGTTTGTATTTTTGTATCTTTCAATAATAATCTATCAAGTGTCTATCGGTGAAAAATTTTCTGTATTTATAGCATTGTTGAAGCGACTAAGCCCATGTATGATAATCATTAAATCAAAATTCTTCTTTTTTTAAACTCATTTTCAACTACACATATATCTACAATAAAATATTTTCTCATGGACATTGCTACATGTAAATCAAGTTTTAAATAATACCATATATCACTATATCATTTGTCAATTTAAAATACAATCAATTTTTTTATCGGACTTCACTATTTATATATTCGGGATTGATACCCTCTTGTAAGGGGAGTGTAATTTGGGATGTCAACCTCAGATGTACTCAGAATGTCAATTCCGAATGTATAGATAGCTTTATTGATCCAAATTTTACTGATTGTCAAACGAGGCTAAACAGCCTTGATTGTAATCATTCGCCTTTTACTCCAACCGTCATACCCACCCCCCTTTTCGGCACACAGTCGCAGATCCATTCCCCCAACAGATATCCAAAATGTAACGCATGTAAGATCTCAGCCGTCTTGTACAATTTTGGCCACCGCAAACTGTAATTTCATCCCTCAGAGTGAAAAATTAAACTTGAGTCCGCCATGAATAACGGGAACATGATTTCTTCGGCAGCATCCCAGCAACAGAAGAAGGCCCTTCACTCAATCTTAGCCTCGAAGCTCACCCACCTCCATATCCCAGCCTCTTCTTCCTCAACTGATCCTGCATCGGATTTTGATTTCTCCGAACTCTTCGTACCTTCCACCTCATCGCCTTCCTCCTCTTCAACTTCACTTTTTCTAGGGGACCCACAAGTCATACACAATAGGTCCCACTCCTTCGTGGGCCCCTCGCCTCGTTTCACCCTCTCCAAGTCTATCCTCCCTTTTTCTAACCAAGAACAAGAAGAATTCTGCTATTCTTCGTCTGATGACAATAATGGGAATGCCTGTGTGAAAAAAACTGATAATGATGGTACCAATGATATGTACAGTGATGTTGGGCTGGAGAAGGAATGTGGTGAAAAGGAGGTGACCCATAAATTGGGCCCGGCGGATTTCGAGATTATGAGGGTGATTGGGAAGGGT
>NW_019247857.1:8808-15631 GCF_002742605.1 Olea europaea var. sylvestris | reverse complement strand
TGGAGAAGGAATGTGGTGAAAAGGAGGTGACCCATAAATTGGGCCCGGCGGATTTCGAGATTATGAGGGTGATTGGGAAGGGTGCATTTGGAAAGGTGTTTCAGGTGAGGAAAAAGGGTACTAGCGGAACCGATGGAGATGGAATTTTTGCGATGAAAGTGATGAAGAAGGACACTATAATCAAGAACAAACATGTGGATTATATGCGAGCTGAAAGGGATATTCTCACCAAAGTGGTACATCCGTTCATTGTCCAGCTCAGATACTCCTTTCAGGTAAGTTTTGCTCATTTCATTATCTAGATTTCTGACTCTCTGATTGATTTATTTTGAAGCTATGAACTTTGACTTTATTTTTAGAGAAGGACAGATGAGTTGATTTTGATTTGTAAGCTTGGTTTCATATAAAGAGCTAATGCCAGTTTGGAATTTTAGTGTTAGTGTTTAAGGCCACTGGATCAATTCACTATGGATTCACTTCGTAAAGAAACTGAAAAGCTCACCAAAATGTGTGGGGAGTTCATGTGGCGTCATTAGATTGCATAATGGATTTCTTTTTGAGGAGTATTGAATGATGCAACTGGATTTTCTGTGGGATAAAAAAGTGCTCGATCTAATTATTATTTAAGTAGAGAGAATTAACCTATCTGCTTGTAAAAATGTTGTTCCCGTTTTTCTAACATCTTTACTCACAATGATTAACTAAGCCTTTGATGAAAATCATTGGATTGTAGAATTTGCCATTCTAGATTGCTAGTGCCTAGCACAGTACATCTTTGAATGACCCCATCAATTTACAACTCTACTTGTAAAAATTGTTCCCTAGTAACCCTGCTTGAAAGAACTAAAACCAGATTCTTTTAAGATGTTTTCATCTCTCTCATCTATTACAAGGTATTAAGGCTTGAATTTTATGGGCACAAACAACTTTAGTAAAACATTTACCACTTCTCTTGGTGTCTAATTGAATTAGATAGCACTTTATGGGGAAAACTGTTGAGGGAAATGGATTTTGTTTTAGCTTACCAATATCGATATCCGAAGTTGTCATTTAATTGCTATTTTGCTTCAATTTTGTTCTCTCTAGTTATAACTTGCACAATTGGCTACAATTAGCAGTCTACTACCAACTACCACAGCTTCCATCACTGCCATTAGTAGCACCACTAACTCTGTCACCATCATTAACTTTATCATAGCTTATGCTTCAACAATTCATTTGGCTTGGAGCTGATTATGGTCATGGTATTGGGGACGTGGGCTGTGGTGGTTGTCTTCATCGAGAAGGTGGCGTGGAGCAGTGGTTATGAAAAACATTTATGCGTTGAATTATCTCAATATCCATTTTGGTTGTTGAAAATTTGAGATATGGATAGTTCATGACAACATCTTGTATGGAGAATGTTTATCTGGCATGAAAGTCTTTTGTGCTAAAATAAACAGGGCCCAAAGTTTTACTGAAAGAACCCTATTGATAACATGCTTTAGTAGTACTTAAATAGAAAAATTGTTCTGTTCCCTGTTTCAATCTTTAACGCTTCCATAAAACACTTCATGGCAAGAGATGAAGCGGTCTGAAATTGTGAGTCTTCTAGTCATATGGTGACAGCTCCAAAGGATATATTTAAACAAATATTGTTGTATATTTCTTTTATTTTTTTTAGTTTGTGGGCAGGATGAAGGTGGGGGGTTGAGTTCCTGTTTTAGTTTTACCATGGATTGAGCAAACTTTTGTCTATTCAAACGTATGTTGCCTACGGATTCATGTGGTTTCCTTTTGATATTGATTGGAGAGACCTCTACATTTCTAAACAAATCTCCTCCCTTCTTGCATTTGTGTGTGATTACATGTATATGTATCTTGTTCTAGGCATCCGTTTTCTTGTCTCCTTACAAGTTTACTTTCAACATCATACAGACCAAGTCTAAGCTGTATTTAATACTGGATTTCATAAATGGAGGACATCTCTTCTATCATCTATACAGACAAGGAATTTTCAGGTACCATTTACATTTATTTCAACAGCTGAAAATAATATGAGTTCGTTCATTTAATTACTGTTCGGCTATGTTTTAATTAGTGAGGACCAGGCAAGGGTTTATACTGCCGAGATAGTATCTGCTGTATCACATCTTCACAAGAATGGGATTATGCATCGAGATCTAAAACCCGAAAATGTTCTCATGGATGCTGATGGGCATGTATGGCTGTGCACTAATTGATGTATTTGCAGGCATACATATTGTGCATAGCATGATAATGGATTCTTCCATTGTAAGTGTTTAAGTGGATTTTCTTTACTAATTTTAGCACTTCTCTTCAGGTTATGTTAACTGATTTTGGACTGGCCAAGGAGATTGATGAATCAAGTAGATCAAATTCAATGTGTGGAACAACAGAGTACATGGCTCCAGAAATCTTACTTGCTAAAGGCCACAACAAGAATGCAGATTGGTGGAGTGTCGGGATCCTTTTGTATGAAATGCTTAGTGGCAAGGTAACCGTTAACCATTGGTCAAGAAAGGGGGGTTTAGTAACTTGTTCAAAAAACCAAATATTTGTCTCAAATATTTTATTATGGTTGACGGTAATATTTGGCAATGTTTTACGAAATTGGGAGTGCACATATTATAAAATACAGTCAGTTGCAGAATCTAAAGTTGGAACTAAAATGTTTGCTTAATTTGAAAACAAGAGGGAAGTGCTCGATTTTAGCCATAGCCCCGGGTCTGTTTCTGATGCTTAGCTCAAAATAGGTTCTTTCACAAAAATCTTTTAATTTCTTATGACACCATAACTATTATATTCTTTTCAGCCGCCATTCACACATCCAAACAGAAAGAAGCTTCAGGAAAAAATCATCAATGAAAAAGTGAAGCTTCTCCCTCGACTGAGCAGTGAGGTTCATTCTTTGCTTAAAGGAGTAAGTGACAACACTTCCACCCGATTTATTGCCTTTCTTATCATTTGCATACCTCTAAGTTGTTATTATTCCCACAGTTACTACATAAGGATCCATTGAAAAGGCTAGGAAGTGGGCCTAAGGGAGCAGACGAGATCAAATGTCATAAATGGTTTCAGACAATAAACTGGAAAAAGATAGAGAACCGAGAATTACAGCCCAAGTTCAAGCCAGATGTGAGTGGCGAAGATTGCACGGCCAATTTTGATAAATGTTGGACTGCAATGCCTCCAGATGACTCACCGGCTGCTACACCAACGGCAGGCGGGCATTTTCAAGGGTATACTTATATAGCACCTAATCCTTGGCTTTCTTCTGAGTGAACAAGAAGTTTCAAATCAGTGCATGGACCTTGTCAATTTATTTTGTCTTTCTTCAAACAAGAAACTGTCACTGTAATTGTCGCTTAATTTGAATATAATTACTCCAGACTTGCTGCAGTTCTTTTGATTATATACGCTAATATTTGCTGATACAGTGGTTCCTAAAATTGACTGTTCAACTTTTGTTGTCAACACCTCTTGGGCAGCTGCTTGAAGCAGGTCCGACATTTGATAGTGTTATAAAAAGTAATTTCAGAATCAAGTTAATTTAATGGAAGACACCTGAACTAAGGGGAACTACAATGGGTGGTTATAATATGTATACTGTAGACCTAAAGAAATTTCTATTCATGAATTACAATATACCCAATTGAAAAAGGATGCTATCCAAATGCTTTTCAAGTAATTGTGGTAAACTTGACTTGTTGGCCTCTTGGCTTTTCTGGCGATATGAATGAATTTAAGTAATTATCGTTCTGTAAAACCATAATGAAAACACAATTTTTGTTTCTAATATAGACAAGTACGTTATTGAGATTTTTTCCCAAGACGTGATTGGTTTTTAAGATCACTTCCAACTTTAGGCTTTTACGGGCTTTGGATCCATGTTGAAACCACAAGTTGGCACAAAAATTGAATATTCATAAGCCGTCATTTTTTATAATACTATTCAGTATCAATGATGTTAGAACATCACTCTATGTTACATTATGTAATATATCCAGTTAAGGGCAAAATTATATGATTCATTTAATAATATTTGTCACCTTAACTGATGTTGTAACACTAGTAGCACTAAATAGCATTATTATTTAGAAAAAATAGGCTTCAAGTTCTTAGGAAGAACTGTACTAGGCAGCTGACCGAGCTCAAACGCCCCTGTTCTTTCGTAGTCAATTACTTGAGTTGTCATACAGACAGCAACCAGTGGCACCATAAATGTAAATGCACCAGTGAAAATAAAATATTATCTGCTTATCTTATACATCAAATCCTTGTTATTATAAAATATCTATAATCCCACCCACAGGCAAGTGAAGGTCCTACCACAACTTATCCTGATAAATCGAGGACCTAATTCAATCCACATTAATAAAATAGCTAAAAATAATCTCCCACAAAGTAAGCACCAGGCCAACAATATCAGTTACATTCATGGAGAAGAAACCCTACCACAGTGTTGGATTAGAATATTCTATGCATAAACCAAAAAGGCAAATCAAAGGGTATGACAAATTGTCCAAAACTTTATTCTCAATCACAAACGAGCAAGGATCTGAAATATTAGCATATAAAACAAAAGACACAGCAAAGCATGATATTTTTCCGGTCTGTACAGAGACTATTATCGATTATAGCCATATTCATTACCTATAATCTTATAAAGTTATGATGAACCCTTTTTTCTTCAATTTTATTCTGTCGAGCGCCTCCATTCTTCAAGAAACACTGATTATGCTATCTCCATTACCGAAGCTTGTTTTCATCTGGAATGCTGAGTGCCTAGTTGATGCCTGATCTTGATGCAATGACAATGTTAGCCCCAATGACAGTTGCGGTGACACAATTGGCACATTCTGCCTTAGGCTAAGGTCTGTCGATGAAGTATGCATCGGAAGAACAGGAACCGGCTGAATGAGCATATCCGAATGGGTTATATTTTCCACCGATTTTTCAGGTTGTAGATGGAAGAAAACAGGAGCAACGGTCATCGGAAAAGGCTTAAGAGAGAATCCACTAATACTCGAAGTTTCTGCAGAAGACAAAGAGGTTGATGGCAGAATTGTCTGGGCTGCACTTTCCTGATGGCTTCCACCCTCTTTGCTTGGCATTGGAGTAACCTAGCCATGAAATCACAAAAATTATGAACCATCAATAAACTATCAAATTCAATACAATAACAAACTAAGCCTTGTTTACAACAAATTTGGAGTCCGCTCAAATACCACAATCAACAAAACTTCAGAAAAATATGTCCTCAAATTAGCCAGCCCTTAGTGATTTGATCTTTGAATGCTCTGATAAAATTTTATGAACAACAAGTGCAAACCTTAATGCTTAAAACACAAAAGCTTTGGTCTATAATTACTTTTTAACTTCAAACAGGGACATTTATCTCTCATAAAGTAGAAAAGTAATGTTCCCATAAAGTTTTTAAAGAAAGTTTTAAGTGACATCTCAGATAGAATGCTTAAAGATATGCATTATCAACAATGGCAATCAATTGAATCAGACCAATACAACATCAAATTATTTGTCTAACACATACAAAGACTGAAAAACAAAAGTGATTAGATCTAATCACTAAAATTACCGAATCAGTGGTGATGTCAAAGAGACTAGAACGACGTCGACGCCGATTGAGATTGTTCCGGCGAAGGAAGTATTTCTGGGCATGGCTAGCAACTTGGGTTGGCGTACGAGTTTTAACATATTTTCTAGAGATTCCTCTCCAGTCTCCTTTTCCAACTTTTTGCAATCCAATGAGAAATAGCTTGTGTTCTTCCTCAGTCCATGGAACTCCTAAAAGAAATACACAATCCAATACAACATGGATCAAAATCAATACAGCAAAGTTGATAAAATCCCATAGATGAGGAAACAAATTTGACTTAACAAGTCTAACAAATATTTCTCTCAAACTATTTTTGAAATTACATAGTACTGTTTCAATAAAGATTTAGTACTGTTTCAATAAAGATTTGAAATCAGATTATTAAATTTTTTTAAGAAATTTATTGAAATCAACAACCTTCATAACAGATCATTCGAAGATTGGAATTTTTTTTGGCATAAGCAACCAAAATATCTAATGAGAGATTTATTCACCACGATAATCAATATATAAATAAATTTCATTCAAGCAGACAAGCTACTCCTAGACCAGTTCAAAAAATTTATTTTCCAAAGAGCATCTTTTATCATCCGATTGTAAATTAGCCAATAAATCAAGTATTCCATGATGAAAAAAATCTGAAAACGAATCACATAATCAATCAAATAAATTATTAAACTAATGATAATTTAACAGATAAACAGATGATCAGAGATCTGACCTCGCTTACGCTCCCGACTCCCGTTGCCTGGCTGCGGCACGGAGTCATCGGCCGATGCATAACCATTCGCCGCCGCCATCTTCAACAACTCGCTATCATTGTTATTAGCATTAGAGTTATCGTTATTGTTATTAACGGGCTCGTATTCAGAAAGATTATTCATACTCACACTCTTCCTCATGGGGTCAACTTTTACTCTTACCCCAAACAACATAATCTCGCCAGAATCGCTACCAACACAACCGTTTCCGCCACCAAAAACGGCGGCAGACGGCGACTCTCCACTCGGGCATGACATTTTGTTTGTTATTTTCGGAGGTTTCTTTAGGGGAATTAATATAGATGAAATCGAAAGAGAGTTTAGTATTTATATGGCGATTAAAACGTGATGGCCGTACACTGTGGTGCTGGAAATAATAAAACAATAAGAGAGAGAAAGTGGATGTTTGGGAGATGGGATAAGAAATTAACTAGCATGGAAA
>NW_019247857.1:1608-2499 GCF_002742605.1 Olea europaea var. sylvestris | reverse complement strand
AAAGAAAAAAAAACACCTTTTGATGGATCGCTTCTAAAAAAAATCTTTATCAAACAAGCGCTAAATTTGTCTTTTAAGCTTAGCTGGAATACTTTCTTTTCTAGTCCTCAGATTAACCTTTACTCACTTTAGTTTATAGTGCAATTCTTTTTATGGATGATTATATATATCATTTTTTTTTATTGAAAGTATTTTATCTTATTAGAAAGCATTCAAAGGAAGTTACCGCAAAATAATTTTCTTACGAAACTCTACTATAAAAAACAAAAGTAAAAATAAAAATCATGTCAAACAGACACTATATCAAGCAACAAGCACCCTCAATAACGTCCAACAGCCCCCAAACTTGATGCGATCGGATATGACCAACAAGAGAAGTGCGTGACAAAACTTATTATTTATCTTGTTCAGTTTAATTCAAGTCGATCCAACATAACAAAAATATCCTTAACCTTCAAAAGAGTAGATAATATTATGTGTAATTTGCCGATTATAATGGTTAATTGAGTTACATATGAGCATGTCCAGCTTGTTCATCTAGCACCAATCTTTTAGTTGTTCGTGTCAAATCCAAGTATTGCTACATGTCCTTGTTTATAACATAATATAAGAGCCAAAGAAAGGCCACTATCACCTCATTGATGCATCTGCCTTTATGGCATTCTGATAGAAAAAATAAAATAAGTGTCAAAAAGCATTAAGTTGAACAAGCACAAAACTGGGCTACACATTTTCAAAAAGGTGGATGATTCTCTATCTGCTGAATCTAATCCTGTTGCTCAAAAAGACATTTCAAAAGCATAAAACCTGTAAAGTTGTAAGAACACCTAGAAAAAGAATTATATAATTATGTATCCACCCGGTTCTTAAAAAAAAAAAAAAAAAAAGGTT
>NW_019247857.1:0-1227 GCF_002742605.1 Olea europaea var. sylvestris | reverse complement strand
AAAAAGAGAAGGGAAAACAGAACAAGGAACTGAACTATATCGACAGAAAGTGTAAGAAGGTTCAGCAATCCAATCAGTTATTATTATTATTATTATTCGGGAGAGAAGTTATCTATTTATAATTGGAACGAGCTTAATCGGCTACACCTAACTGATAAGTCTTAGTCACCTAATTTTACCAGAAGCGTGAAACCTTGTCAAAAGTCTTCAAATTTCATTCATTCATTTGGTTGAATTGGTTTAGAACACAATCAAGAATCTTCAAGTTTGTCATCTCAAAGTATTGGAAGCAGTACAAGTTGCTAACAGGTTAATATTTTCAGAAATACTCTAATAAGTTAATTAAAATAACTAGTTTAGTTATATTCAACAATCCTACGGAAATTTGCTTTAAGTACAGTTGACAAGCCAATGATCTTTAATAAGTACCTTAAAGGTATGTGTTTCTAGGTTTTTCACGAAAACAATGAGAAAATCATGGATGCTAGGCGCACACAGCCGCCACACAATGTCTCAAAGGTGTATATGCTAAGCATGAGAACTAGGTATTTATCATCACATGAGAAACCCTAGTTTTAGATGTGTGAAAGAGTAAATCAAAACCGTCCAAAATCTAGTATTTTGATAAATATGATCATTGTTGAACCACCTAATCTAAAAGTTTAAATTATTTAGATAGATGTCACATGTATATCATTTAAATCTTGTTTTCAACGTATCCTATCATGTATAGGCGATGTTCATTTTCCACCATTAGAGTTAGAGAAATACAAGTCTATTAAATGGGTGATCACACGAGACTTGAAATCAGAACATTTGCATGCTGACTATGTTGAACTAGACCTAAAAGCAAAAGATTTTCCACGAGGGCTATATTCAGGGCATTTGGGTTGGGGGGTGGGGGACTGGGCCTGCACCCCAAGCCCATGTAATCTTTAGTGCAAACAACAAATTTCTATGGAATTTCTTCTTCTTCTTTTTTTCTTTTTTTTTTTTTCGATACACGGTGGAAAATAATTTTTTTTGTCCCTCCTAACTACATTTAAATCTTGTCTTCAATAACCAATACTGAAGGTTAGCCCCATTTTTCAATATCAGAAGGCGAAATTTTGCTTTCACTTAAGTCAGCGAACATTACTCCAGACAAATATTCACAATTTCATGTACAGTTCGCTAAGCAAGAATCAACTTTTTGTTTAACAAACCAATACAATGTTGAAAAATATA
>NW_019247856.1:0-1400 GCF_002742605.1 Olea europaea var. sylvestris | reverse complement strand
CCCCCCCCCCCCCCCCCCCCACTCCCTAACTACCTACCCTCACACCTTTGCACAAGGCATAGGAGTTTGTCTGTCTTCGCTCCCTCATTACCCTTCCACTCATTACTCCTATTGACCTTTTATGCACCTACTTAAAAAAAATTGGCATTGTTCTTTCACGAGCAAGAAAGAAACCATTACTTGGTTATAATAAGACAAGTATGCAAAATTTAGGGCAATAATGTGCATTGTTCTAAATTCTTCTTGTGTCACTGCATTTTCACATATTCCATCTTCAGAATGAAGCCTTACCTGCCACCATGCAGGACCTGGCATTGTGAACTGGAAGAAATTTCGAGCACTACAAACAATTGAGCGTGTCTTTCCAGGTGCCATTGGAACATTAAAGGAACATATCCATATTATCCATTTTTGATTACCCACGAGAGGGAGCTTTGTGTCGATCTCAATTCTGAAATATGAAATTAAAAATTAAACTAGAGAACCGGATTCAGGTATGTCTGAAAGATGAATATGGAAGTATACCGATCCACTATAATAGGCACACACCACAAGAAAAAAACACCCCTTAAGAAATTTAAAATCAAATGTGCTTTAATCCTGAAGTAGATAGTCTTTCTTAAGTTAGATGGCAAAAGAGATCCTTTGATGAAGTTCATCAAATTAAGAAAAATCGAAGCTTTGACAGGGAAAAAATTAAATGGAGAAAAGTATTGAGGAACATAACTTTTTTTCCGCTCCTACACAATATATTTATTGATTGTTGAGTTGACAGATGCATCAAGTGTGAATAGAAATAAATGCAATGTCAAAAATCATATTGAACTAGAGATTTTTCAAGTGAGTTGCAACTGCAGCTGCTGTTGACTTGAAACATGAACCTTGCATTGTAAAATCTCCCTAAGCTTCATGAATGCACCTAAATTGAGACTATGGTATGACCAAAAAAATTGGCAATGTGGAATTGTGCTGCAGGCTGTTCCAATTTGCAGACAAAAAAGACAGTCTTCATCAAGCTAAAAAGATATAGTCAAACAGGCAACGCATGCAAACCCAAGTACTATGCACGACTGATGAACTTACTTATTCAAATAGTAGCAAGGTGCAACAAACTTGGCACTGATTTTTGGATTGCCGTCATTTGCACCGGCAAAACCCCATGGTCCAGTCCCTTCCATCTTGAATGGCAAGGGTTTTGCCCTATCTCTCCTCCCAGTTACCTGAAAAGTGTTTCCATGTGTAAGAAAATGGTAAAATTTCTCAATGTACATGACAGATAAGCCAAGGACAAAATACACTACAAAATCCTTTTAAAAAGTCAGAACATAAACAAAATAGCCTACAATTCGCATCACAAGACGAAGTTACCTGATAATTGGTCAGTTGACAGTGTTTCTTAG
>NW_019247855.1:0-1400 GCF_002742605.1 Olea europaea var. sylvestris | reverse complement strand
GGAGGGCAGGCAAGAGACGACCTGGGCTAAAGTATGTTGGTTCTGCAGCTTTAATTCTTTTTCTTTAGCTTTACCGCTCATTCAGTTTGCTTCTCTTTTATGTTTACACTTTATATCATATAATACAATGTGCTTTATATTGTAAAAGGAAATGAAGAGTAATTTCAAAATTCACGTAGTTCTATCGGGAAAAAAACTATGGTCATGTTATATACTGCAACCTGGTTTTCATTGAGAAATGTTAGTTGATAAAAGTTTCATTGCATTGAATTGACAATCTTATTAGGAAATGTATATTCACATCCATTGGGTCTGGTTTAAAGTTGTTAGTTTTATAATTTTCTCAGTATTAGCCATAATGAGCATTTCAAGAGTGTGTTACGCATTGTTCATTGTAGCATCGACACTTACATTGAATTGACAATCTTATTAGGAAATGTGGATTGATCAACTAACATCCACCTCTATTTTGTCCGGTTTAAAGTTGTTTACTTTGTAATTTTCTCAGTATTAGCCGTAATGAGCATTTCAAGAGTGTTTTAAGCTTTGTTCACTATGGCAGTGATACTTATTTCTGAATGTTTGAATCATCATAGTCAAGCCTATAAATATGATGTCAAACTGCCATGTGGACTGGATCTTTTGGCTGTGACTAGAAACAAGTCGAGAAAGGTAAAATTAGTTGGTATTAATTGTGTAATAATTACGTAGTGACATCTTCATATAAGAAGGCCCACTTTTTCTATTCATGTGATTCCAATTATGTGAATGACATGTGGAAATCGAAGTCTGGTCCTCTCCTCGGTACATAATTACTGATTCTTCAACTGGGAAACTTGGAGCATTTGTATTCCGTTGCATGGAATATTTCCCATTCGAAATTAAAGAAAATGAACCTGGTGAGAAATTGGCCAGTCTTGACATGAACCTCATCCCATTAACCTACTTTTTGAGTCTTGCACTAAGAAGAGAACGGTGGAGGAAGGTTGAACAGAGAGTTACTACCTCTGGAAGGAATCTATCATGAGTCAATGAACAACCAGAGCCATGTTGTCCCTTATTATATCACTGTAAGTGCTCTGAACAACTTAGAGCGGGGCAACATCTAAGATGTTCGCTGGTCATATAAGATTAGGACTTCTTTTTGGCTGTTGAAAGTTTAGATCCCTAAGTTGTTTGCTGGTCATATAAGATTAGGACTTCTTTTTGGCTGGCCAAAGTTTCAGGCCAGTGAGCCTCTTTCAGTAGCTTTATTTCAGCATCAAGTGATATAACCGATTGATTCAAAATCAGGCCGCCTACAGAATGAATCCATTGTGCTTTTGTTGATCATTATACTGGTGAGTTTTGTTCTTTATGCCTTAGGTGGGCCCATGATCTGCTTAACCAAGATTGAAGTC
>NW_019247854.1:0-1400 GCF_002742605.1 Olea europaea var. sylvestris | reverse complement strand
AATAATCATAAGTAAGATTTTTTTGCCACATCAGAAAGTGAGAAGTTTTTTTATCTTGCCCATTGAGGACAGGAGATCAGGCATGTATAGAAATTGACTCGTTTTATTTTGAATCTATCGGAAAGATGAGAAAATCTCAAGTTGACGATCATGGATTGGAAAAACTTTTGGGCTCACTTGTTTTAAAAGCAAAAATGGACTACTTATAAAAAAAAATAAAAATTAGGTAGTTAAAATTAAAATCATTGCACGAAAATCGGCTAAATATCAAGGCAGAAATTATTGTGCTAGCTGCGTTAAAAACAGTATGTGAATTTTAATATATAATTGCTTTGATTTTAGCTCCGTAGTTTGAATTTCAAAAGAATTCATTATAAACTTGGGCTTAACTCAAGAGAACATTGCAATATGTGTCTAAATCGTGTCTCAAAGTCCTTTCAAACGTTAAGGTTTTTGCAACTCCAATCGTGTTGGTTATCCATAATCAAAAAGAGGTATGACAGAATTGCATTAAGTTTCATCCAAAAAACAATAAAACTTCAAAGCCAAATATCATTTCATGACTTCCGCTACAACAAAAGTTGCATAAATTACCTTTGTTCAACGTGAGATTAGGATCAAAATGAATCGAGTACCTCAACAATTTTGTCACAACAGCAAGGTAACTTTTGTGCGAGTTTCAACTTAGTCACCTAAGTTAGAAAAATTTCAATCTAATCACCCAATTTAACTTACGTATTAATCCCTCAAACCCATCAAATGTAATTAAAATTAACTTATGCCCCAATGAGGCAAATGGAATGCACTATTTGCAAACATAAATTATTTATTTCAACTAAAAAAGACATTAAGTCATCCAAGATGAAACAAATTAAAGATTACAAAATTCAAAACACATTTTTCTTTTACACAAGAAATAAGTTCAAACAAAGAAAAGCCACTAAAACGATTATCCAAATTAACAATAACTCCTTGGAAAAGGTTATGAATTGTCAAAATCTGTAAGTTTCAATAATTAATAATGCCGTGGACAAAGGTAATGACTTCTTGAATAAAGAACAAAAAAGAAAGACTTGACTTAAATCCCACCAATCCCTCTAATAGATCAGTATTTCCAGAAAAGATTCGTCAAAAGTTTATGTACTTTTAGGAAAAATAATATTGAATTCCACAAGATATATAAAGGTTGAAACCCAACCTTGAGGGCCCCCACCGCCTCACCCCTGGAGCATAGTGAGGGAGGTAAATCGCTGGTTGTGTCCCAACAGGTCAGAGAACAAGAGTTTGCCCGTACACTGGTGCCCGTAAAGAGTCCAACTCCATATCTCAGGAATCAAACCCTCATACTGCGGCTATCATCAAGGTTGAGACTACCTCACTTCTGTCATTTGCACCACTGA
>NW_019247853.1:0-1400 GCF_002742605.1 Olea europaea var. sylvestris | reverse complement strand
TTTGGGCCCATAAGTACTTTTTGGAAATGTAGCGACCGTTTTGGATTGAACTCACAACTTCGTCATGACGTACGAGTGATTTTTGCCATTTTTTGAAGGAATGAGTGCTTTTGAGAACGGTTGGAGAGTCAGCGGACGAAGAATTGAGCGTAAGTTTTGCACACGGTGTCCATTTTGGGCCCATAAGAACTTTTTTGAAAATGTAGCGACCGTTTTGGATTGATCTCACCACTTCGTCGTGACGTACGAGGGATTTTGGCCATTTTTCGAAAGAATAAGCACTTGCATATTTAGAACGCTTGGAGAGTCGACGGACGAAGAATTGATTGTAACTTTTGCACACGTTGTCCGTTTTGGTGCCGTAAGAACTTTTTGGAAATGTAGCGACCGTTATAGTTTGAACTCACCGCTTCGTCGTGACGTACGAGGGATTTTGGCGATTTTTCAAAAGAATTAGATCTTTCATATTTAGAATGCTTGGAGAGTCGACGGACGAAGAAATGAGCGCAACTTTTGCACGCGGTGTCCGTTTTGGGCCCATAAGTACTTTTTGGAAATGTAGCGACCGTTTTGGATTGAACTCACCACTTCGTCGTGACGTGCGGGGAAGTTAAGCCATTTTTCAAAGGAATGAGCGCTTGTATATTGAGAATGCTTGGAGAGTCGACAGACGAAGAATTGAGCGTAACTTTTGCACACGGTGTCCGTTTTGGGCCCATTAGAACTTTTTGGAAATGTAGCGACCGTTTTGGATTGAACTCACCACTTCGTCGTGACGTACGAGGGATTTTGGCCATTTTTCAAAAGAATTAGCACTTGCATATTTAGAATGCTTGGAGAGTCGGCGGACGAAGAATTGAGCGCAACTTTTGCACGCGGTGTCCATTTTGGGACCACAAGTACTTTTTTGAAATGTAGCCGCCGTTTTGGATTGAACTCACCACTTCGTCGTGACGTGCGGGGAAGTTAAGCCATTTTTCAAAGGAATGAGCGCTTGTATATTGAGAAGGCTTGGAGAGTCGACAGACGAAGAATTGAGCGTAACTTTTGCACGCGGTGTCCGTTTTGGGCCCATAAGTACTTTTTGGAAATGTAGCGACCGTTTTGGATTGAACTCACCACTTCGTCGTGACGTACGAGTGATTTTGGCCACTTTTTGAAGGAATGAGCACTTGTATATTGAGAATGCTTGGAGAGTCGGCAGACGAAGAATTGACCGTAACTTTTGCACACGGTGTCCGTTTTGGGGCCCATAAAAACTTTTTGGAAATGTAGCGACCGTTTTGGATTGAACTCACCACTTCATCGTGACATACAAGGGATTTTGGCCATTTTTCGAAAGAATGTGCACTTGCATATTTAGAATGGTTGGAGAGTCGGCGGACGAAGAATTGAGCGTA
>NW_019247852.1:0-1400 GCF_002742605.1 Olea europaea var. sylvestris | reverse complement strand
AAAAAAGGCTTTTTGTCACATTCCCCATAATTCGAACCCAATACCTCTATTTTATGATAGAATTAAGTTGAATCTTGGTAACAATTTGGCAACATGTTCAATTGGTATTGGAATTCAACTTAAGTCTCTCATAAGGTAGAACTCCTAGACTTGAATTTTAGGGGACACAACACAAAGTCACGAGGGGTAAGATGTACTTAAAAGGCAAACAGTATGTAAAGTTAATGGCTTGTGTACAGAGGCTCGAATCGACATAGTTGGACAATGACGAATCAATGGGGACTTCATTTAACTATAGCCCTATTTAAGCCCCATTTTTGTTAAAAAAAAATGTATTTTGGAATAATAATTTTTTGGAGAATATGTGGTTAAAAAATAAGGAAAAAATTTTAATTTACGTGTAAAATTATTTAATGAGATATTATGTGATTAAAAATGAGTTCGAAAAAATGGAAGCCAAACATATGTAAAGTAAAAATTTTTGAACACAAAATACAATATTTTTAAAATAAAGAAAATTAAAATAAGATTATATCATATTAACAAATAATATTTCAAATTTTTGAGAGGGCCAATTACCCATCTCTATCTCACTTTCCAGAAGGGGGTTATTCAAGTGCCCCCAGCACTTGTACATTGCAAAATGCTTGCATGGTCCTTGTGGAAGGGTGTTTAGAATCACTAGCGAGATAACATTATCATGTGCAGTGTTCTAAAAGACATAATGTGTGACGATACGTAAAGGCCAAACTATGGACTATGTGAGTTTAGGCGAGACATAAATGTGAAAAGACGTTTCTTATTTTAATATTAATTTAAAATTTAATCAATCAAAAATATACCTACCAAATATTTAAAATATGAACTTTACATTTTTTCAAAATTTTCAACAAAAAGATGAGTTTCATAAATAAATAGGAATTTTTGAGAGTTTTCTCTATTGTTTAAGGCTCCAAGCGGCTGTTCTGAATCTAAGACAAGATGAAGTAAAGAAATCACCCTTTAAATTTTAACTTAAAAGAATTGTAAAAAGAAAAGAAAAAAGATAATAATGCACGTCTAGACGCACATAATCACGCCTAGGCGCTCATTAGCTGTCAATGAGTTGCCGTTGACTACTAAACAAGATGCTAAGCCACTTAGCTTGGTGTTTCTACTGCATATCATGTCCAGGCGACGCCTTGACGCTAGGGGTGTAAGCGGTCCGATTTTACCGATTTTGACAGATTTTCAAACCAAATAGTTTAAAACGGTTTGAGAAAAACCCAAATCTAAACCAAATTATTTTGAACGTTTGAAAAAAACTCAAACCTAAACCTAACGGTTTGGTCCGGTTTTAAACCGTTGGTTTCGCCATATATTTTTTTGCCCGTCTACTTTTATGTCATTAATTCATTGAA
>NW_019247851.1:0-1400 GCF_002742605.1 Olea europaea var. sylvestris | reverse complement strand
AATGTATGTGGATTAACACTTAAGTTTGTAAACCGAGCTTGCGAGTTTACCCTTAATTCAATTCATCTCTTTTGTCGTAATGCATTTGTTAAATTAAATCTAGAGAGCTTGTTCTAGGTTGTTTAATGAATAGGGTTGCGTTTTCCTTAGTTCAACAAACCAAACCCTCCCATTTAATCTATTTCGTCTATTATTATTAATTTTACTTTTTAATGCGCAATTGACATAATTGAATTAATCATCTACGGGAAATGACCCTTACTTGCCATATTACTATTTAAAACAACACATTTAAGTTAAGTAAGGAAAATTAATTGGAAAGTGATATGCAACGTATCAATGAATAATCGTAACATTACTTAATATAATATTTTTGAAAAGCCATCCATAGAGTTAAAAAAAAAAAAAACTCGGTAACCTAAATATAATTTGGTGATAAGGGAATTTGGAAATTGGCTTTTATTAATCTGTAATCACGATTTGTTTTTTGGTCCATTGAAGCAACATTGGTTAGTTCTGGATCTGGTGTTAGTGTTTTGAGAGCAAAAAGGGCAATTATTTTGAGCCCTATAATCTGTGATATTTTGATGCCACTTTATTTAAACACAAAAATACTTTTGGAGGATCTTCAATTTGTTCTTCTTCTTTTCCTTTTTTTAAGATTTGTAAAATAATTTACTTTTAAATTAACAAAACATGTTTACAATATTATATATCTAAAAGTTTCATTTTAAATGTTAACCTTATTAAGAGAAATAGTTCAATCCATTTTATGTTGGTTTACATTTTCATTTTTGTTTGATATCTGTTTAATCATTTCACATGCCACCATAAGATGGTAGTTCGTTTGAGTAAATCAATCTTGGATCTCCATATGATTGAATTGCTCATTGGAGCTAGGCCTGGGCAAAAAAACCGCCAAACCAAACCGATTCGGTTCGGTTTAGAGTAGTCAAATGGGTTGGTTTGGTTTTTTGTAGACAAAACCACGGTGGTTTGGTTTGGTTCATGGTTTGAATACCAAAACCGATGGTTAACCGCCCAACCCGTTACATATTGAAACATTTAAAAAAAAAAAAAAAAGAAAGAAAGAAAGAAAGGGGACTCATAGACGAAGTAGGACTGTAGGAGTCAAAATAAATATGATAACCCACTAACTCTAAATCTCTCCAAGTCTCCAATCGAGCCTCAATTTCTCATTCCTTTCCAGACTCCAATCTCTCCCGTTGCAATTCAAAAATTATCTTACAAGTTACTTCCATATTCTATCTCTGAGTCTCGACACCACAATTTGACTATTGCTCAGCCAAAAATTGTTGCAGCCTCTAAGCCTCTATGAATCGTAGCTTTCCATCCTCTAGTGTCTAAATCTTATATTAATTATCTATGGGAATATAGTG
>NW_019247850.1:0-1400 GCF_002742605.1 Olea europaea var. sylvestris | reverse complement strand
TTTCTTCCGTATTTGGAATGGGTCATTCAAAACCAGGTTTTAGGTTGCTCCCATATTTGCAGCTATGATTATCGATTCACATTAATTCCTTTCATGCAGATCCGGTTGAGCTTCAAGGACCAATAAAGGCCTCATTTTTTCTTATTTTTTGATGAATATTTAGTGCTTGAAATACATACTAATGGCTTCTGTCTTTATATTTTAATCGAAGAAAATTCCCTAAACAATTATCTTTTTCGATGGCTTTTTCGATGTGGCATAAACATAGTTAGCATATCGTTTCCAATAGACGGCGCCTTTGTTTATTGTCCTTGGCTCGACCCGATGTTTGTTTCTTCAGCCTGCATCCGGTCAGGACATTGTTAACACTCTTTGCATTGCACCAAGCTCAGTGGAAATGATCGTTGGTGATGTTCCATAATCCTGCAAATCGTCAAAGGCAGCACAAATATTAGCATATTCCCCATCATCATACCCTGCTGAAATTTTAGAATTTTAAAGAAAAGAGTTGCTGGCTAAACAGAGTAGCCATCCACACGTGTTTAAAGGGTTGATGTCAATAATCACATGTACTTCTTCCTGAACGAGTGCATCAATCATGAATCTTTGATGACACTCGTCATCTTCCTCATGTTGCTTCATGATGTAAAAGATGTTGACATCCAGGGTCATGTTCTCAAATGATAGTTTCATTAGACCGTTCATGTAATTGATAAGATCATTAGCTGTGGTAAGAAAAGGTCTACTAAGAATTATGGAAATTTTGGAGTTAACATTCAAATCAACTTTTATGTCCAAAATCAAGAAGTCAAGAGGGTAGTAAAAGTTGTCAGCTTATACCAACACATCCTCAACTACTCCCCTAGGCCTAATAGTGGATCGACATTATATTAACACTAGCCCCTAGATCAAGAAGGACTAGTGAAATCTCATGGTTCCCAATGATGCAAGAGACTGTAGGACAACCAAGGTCCTTATACTTTGGTGGGATCTTTTTCTCAATTACAGCACTCACATGTTCAGTCAAGAAAGTAGTTTTCTTGACATGGTGTTTCCTCTTCACAGTGCACAAGTCTTTTAGGACTTTAGCACATGTGGGAACCTGGGAGATCACATGTAGGAGAGGTAAATTGATTTTTACTTGTTTTAGATGCTCTAGGATTTCACTATGTTAGTCGATAGATTTTGAGGTAGACTTGAGAGCTTGAGGGTAAGACACTCTAGATGGATTTTTCACTACCTCCTCATGAGAGGTGCTCTCTTCTGAATTGCTAGGGACCCTTTCATTTTCCTTAGGTTTGAGAATTGGTTTAATGACCTTACTAGATCGAGTGGTTATAGCATTTACTTCTCTAAGATTACTTTCTCCTGACCCTAAAGTTTGTGCCATGTGTTGCCTC
>NW_019247849.1:0-1400 GCF_002742605.1 Olea europaea var. sylvestris | reverse complement strand
TTCCAATCAAACTTCCAAATTTCAGCAAATTTCGACACAGTCGAGAAAAATGACGAAATTGCCCCCGGCGCGATTTTTGTTTCTGATCAAACTGTCAAATTTTGAGCCCATTCCGAGACAGTCGAGACAAATGACGAAATTGCCACCGGCGCGATTTTTGTTTCAGATCAAACTGCCAAAATTCACCCAATTCCGACAGAGTCGAGAAAAATGACGACATTGCCCCCGGCGCGGTTTTTCTTTCCGATCAACAAGTCAAATTTTAGCCAATTCTGACATAGTCGCGAAAAAAGACGAAATTACACCCGGCGCGACACAGTCGAGGAAAATGATGAAATTGCCCCCGGCGCGATTTTTGTTTCAGATCAAACTGTCAAATTTCAGCCAATTCCGACACAGTCGAGAAAAATGACGAAATTACCCCCGGAGCGATTTTTGTTTCCGATCAAATTGTCAAATTTTGAGCCCATTCAGACACAGTCGAGAAAAATGACGAAATTACCCCCGGAGCGATTTTTGTTTCGAATCAAATTGTCAAATTTTGAGCCCATTCAGACACAGTCGAGAAAAATGACGAAATTGCCCCCGGCGCGATTTTTGTTTCAGATCAAACTGTCAAATTTCAGCCAATTCCGACACGGTCGAGAAAAATGACGAAATTGCCCCCGGCGCGATTTTTGTTTCAGATCAAACTGTCAAATTTCAGCCAATTCCGACACAGTCGAGGAAAATGACGAAATTACACCCGGCGCGATTTTTGTTCCCGATCAACCTGTCAAATTTGAGCCCATTCCGACACAGTTGAGAAAAATGACGAAATTGCTGCCAGCGCGATTTTTCTTTCGGATCAAACTGCCAAATTTCAGCCAATTCCGACACAGTCAAGAAAAATAACTAAATTGCCCCCCGGCGCGATTTTTGTTCCCGATCAACCTGTCAAATTTGAGCCCATTCCGACACAGTTGAGAAAAATGACGAAATTGCTGCCAGCGCGATTTTTCTTTCGGATCAAACTGCCAAATTTCAGCCAATTCCGACACAGTCAAGAAAAATAACTAAATTGCCCCCCGGCGCGATTTTTGTTCCCGATCAACCTGTCAAATTTGAGCCCATTCCGACACAGTTGAGAAAAATGACGAAATTGCTGCCAGCGCGATTTTTCTTTCGGATCAAACTGCCAAATTTCAGCCAATTCCGACACAGTCAAGAAAAATAACTAAATTGCCCCCCGGCGCGATTTTTGTTCCCGATCAACCTGCCAAATTTGAGCCCATTCCGACACAGTCTGGAAAAATGACGAAATTGCCGCCGGCGCGATTTTTTTCCGATCAAACTTCCAAATTTCAGCAAATTTCGACACAGTCGAGAAAAATGACGAAATTGCCCCCGGCGCGATTTTT
>NW_019247848.1:0-1400 GCF_002742605.1 Olea europaea var. sylvestris | reverse complement strand
CCAAAATCCCTCGTACGTCACGACAAAGTGATGAGTTCAATCCAAAACGGTCGCTACATTTCAAAAAAGTTCTTATGGGCCCATAACGGACACCGTGTGTAAAATTTACGCTCAATTCTTCGTCCGCCGGCTCTCCAAGCGTTCTAAATATACAAGCGCTCATTCCTTCGAAAAATAGCCAAAATCACTCGTACGTCATGACAAAGTGGTGAGTTCAATCCAAAACGGTCGCTACATTTCCAAAAAGTACTTATGGGCCAAAAACGGACACCGTGTGCAAAAGTTACGCTCAATTCTACGTACGCCGACAATCCAAGCGTTCCAAATATGCAAGAGCTCATTCTTTCAAAAAATGGCCGAAATCCCTCATACATCATGACGAAGTGGTGAGTTCAATCCAAAACGGTCGCTACATTTCAAAAAAGTTCTTATGGGCCCATAACGGACACCGTGTGTAAAATTTACGCTCAATTCTTCGTCCGCCGGCTCTCCAAGCGTTCTAAATATACAAGCGCTCATTCCTTCGAAAAATAGCCAAAATCACTCGTACGTCATGACAAAGTGGTGAGTTCAATCCAAGACGGTCGCTACATTTCCAAAAAGTACTTATGGGCCCAAAACGGACACGTGTGCAAAAGTTACGCTCAATTCTTCGTACGCCGACAGTCCAAGCGATCCAAATATGCAAGTGTTCATTCTATTGAAAAATGCCCAAAATCCCTCATACATCACAACGAAGTGCTGAGTTCAATCCAAAACGGTCGCTACATTTCCAAAAAGTACTTTTGGGCCCAAAACGGACACCGGGTGCAAAAGTTACGCTCAATTCTTCGTCCGGCGACTCTCCAAACATTCTAAATAGGCAAGTGCTCATTCTTTAGAAAAATCGCCAAAATCCCTCGTACGTCACAACGAAGTGGTGAGTTCAATCCAAAACGATTGCTACATTTCCAAAAAGTTCTTATAGGCCCAAAACGAACATCGTGGGTAAAAGTTACGCTCAATTCTTCGTACGCCGATAATCCAAGCATTCCAAATGTGCAAGTGCTCATTCTTTCGAAAAATGGCCAAAATCCCTCCTCCGTTACGATGAAGTGGTGAGTTCAATCCAAAACGGTCGCTACATTTCCAATAAGTTCTTATGGGCCCAAAACGGACACCGTGTGCAAAAGTTACGCTCAATTCTTCGTACGCCGACAATCCAAGTGTTCCAAATATGCATTCTTTCCAAAAAGGGCGGAAATCCCTCATACGTCACGGCTAAGTGGTGAGTTCAATCCAAAACGGTCGCTACATTTCCAAAAAATACTTATGGGTGCAAAACGGACACCGTGTGCAAAAGTTACATCCAATTCTTCATCCGCCGACTCTCCAAGCGTTCTAAATATGCAAGTGCTCAT
>NW_019247847.1:0-1400 GCF_002742605.1 Olea europaea var. sylvestris | reverse complement strand
CCGTTTATTAGACAGAAATGTGGCTGTTCATATTCTGTCTCTTCGTCTCCACCCCCTATAAATGCTTCGCGTTCTCCATCTTTTGTCTTCATCTTCATTTTCTTCTTCGAAACTAATTTGTTACCATTGGGCATTCTGACACTCAATCCGACCCAAAATGGACTGTTTAGTCCGCCCATTTTACTATTTACCTTGATGTCACCTTTGGTATGGGAGGTGTAGGAAATATTTTCTGGCCAGCCGCGAAGTTTTTACCTTTAAAATTCTTCCCATCGTCTCCTTGTTCTTCACAAGGAGTCGATGATGGAAGGCAATTTTTGGGCTGCTTGTGGGCCACTTTGCTTGCTGAGAGTGCTTCTCGGCTTGCCTGCTAAGAATGCTTTTCAGCCTCTTTGCTCACCATTGCAGCGATGCATTTAGGAAGGTGGTGAGGCCAGTACACCCTCTTACTCGGCGATCCCACCATTGCAGCGATGCATTTAGGAAGGCGGTGTGAAGCTTACTCAGCGATCAACCGGGAGATTATCTTACTTTAGTTGTATTTTGTAGAACCTCCATTATTTGTATTTTTTTTTTGTATTCTTGTAATGAACGTTTGATAATAAATGACTTCATTTGAACGTATTTCGCTCTGACCTTGTTATCTTTTAATCGTTCAAAATATTTGATTATGTTTTTATCTGTTCACATTCCCATAAAAAAGGAACTTATTTTTTCAAATATTTGCCGTTAATGAATCTCACGTGCTTGGTGCCGTCTAAATCTTCCAAGTGATACGCTCCATTGGGCAACACACTATTTATTTTGTATGGTCCTTCCCAATTGGGCGACCACTTCCCGTACTTTGGATCCTTGCTATCCAAAGGGAGTATCATCTTCCAAACTAGTTCACCCAGGCTGAACGACTTGGCTATGACTTTTTTATTATAAAACTTAGCCATTCTTTGCTTTTGAACTTGCAATCTATCTAAGACGTCCAACTTTAATTCGTCTAAACTCAATAAATTTTGAACTAGTGATTAGGCATACTCATCATCATTCAACTTATGTTGCAAGCACACTCTAATCGATTGCACGTTGATTTTCATAGGCAAAACGGCCTCCTGTCCATAAACAAGTTGGAAAGGAGTAATCTTGGTACTTGACCGAGGTGATGTCCTATAAGCCCATAAAGCCTTGTTCAAACATTCGTGCCAATTTTCGGCATTTTCATCTATCATCTTTCTGATGATATTTTTTAGAATCTTATTAGAAGATTCCGCTTGTCCATTGGATTGAGCGTAGTATGGTGTGGAGTTTACTAATTTAAGCCCAAATTCGCTCAAAAATTTGTTCACTTGATCCCCATTCAAAGATGTTCCGTGATCTACCATTATCGTTTGTGGAATTCCAAACCTATA
>NW_019247846.1:0-1400 GCF_002742605.1 Olea europaea var. sylvestris | reverse complement strand
GGGGGGGGGGGGGGGGGGGGCAAACGGGGGCTAATATTTATGGAATCACAACACAAGAATTTAACTAAAAAACGCAAAGTCTAGAATCAAAACTAAAAATCAAGAAGAATTGTCATCCATCCAATACAGTAATGTTCTAGCCTAGCATATTTATATTAAAATCACAAGAACAAATAAAGAACATCACCTGAGTCAAGAATTAGTAAATGAATCTTGAAATCTTCAATAATTCAATGCAATTGCGTCCCCAAGCGATGAATTTGTTGCGTCTTGATGCAAAATCCATCAATTTTCTCTCAAATTCCTAGAATCTAAGTTGGTCGTGTTCTCCTCAATCTAGGTTGATAAAAGTGCCCATATTTAGTTTCCATGTAGTGTTTTATTTAAAACCAGAAACTGGATTTTTCCCTACAAAGTTGAACTATGTGGTTGCATAGTAGAATTGGTTGCAACTGCACAGAGTGCACAGTTTCACCCCTATAATTCATCATGGCGAGGATGTGGCTGCATCCTTAAATAGGTTATGTGGTCGCATAGGCCAAGTCAACTTCCAAAGTTGACGTTTTGGTCCCTGAAGTCTCTCACCATGCTTTTTGATCTCTTTTTCACTCTTGTATCCTTCTTACTTGCTCAATCGACCCCTCGCTCTTACACCTTCTCATGTTGTTATCCATTAAAATTTTCGATTGTTTGTATTTTAGTCCTCACACTTTCATAAATGTTTCAATTCTGCCTTTTTTCGATCGTTTTGCTCAATTCCACCAATATCATCGATGTACTCCTCGAAAATAGGATTTACAACAAATTAAGCCATATTTCAATATAAATCATCAATAATTATTCTAGTTTAGGGAAATACTAGGGGTACATAATATTTGGTACATAGTGGTATCCACCCTCTCACATGGGTGGGGCCTATTCAAATAAAATATTCGAATGGACCCCACGCCATGTGAGGGGTGGATACCCTTATATATAAAAATTTATGTACATGTATCACTAGCTCTTATCAAATACCCCAAACATAAACTCTTGTTTGTCCCAAACAAATAATAGCGTAACTCGATCTAAACTTGGTAAGATGGCATGCCGTTAGTATTGGGATTGGATACTTTCATTGATACTATGAGTAGTGTCCAAATTACATAGTTGGAATTACTATCTACTTATACAATGCGAAACTCAAAGTATGTGTGAATCTATGTAAAATATCACGAGCTCATGACCGGTTCAATTCCTGACTTGCAATAGTTAAATGCCTGATTTCTTCACTCATAAGATGCAGGCCTCCAAACTTATGCTTCTCACTTAAGTGTTCTTAAGTTGACATTTTAGCTTATTCTAATCCTTTCCCTCTCTAGTTTGGATAGATTTTCACCAGCCCAAGTTAATATTTCAAC
>NW_019247845.1:0-1400 GCF_002742605.1 Olea europaea var. sylvestris | reverse complement strand
AAAAATGAAAAAATTGCCCCTTGTGCGGTTTTGCTTTATTAATTTTTTGTCCAGCGCTTCTTCATCCTGACATAATTAATTCGGAAATTAATTATTCGGAGGCGCAAACGAAGGAGTTTGGCTAAAATCTCGTGATCCCAAGTCTGTGCTCCAAGTCAAATTTCGCGGGCCATTTCAAATCAACCTGCCAAATTTCTGTGCATTCCGACACCGTCGCGACAAATGATAAAATTGTCCCTGGTGCGGTTTTTCTTTGTTAATTTTCTGTCCAACACTTCTTAAACTTGGCATAATTAATTTGGAAATTAATTATTCGGAGGCCCAAATCTAGGAGTTTGGCTAAAATCCCGTGATCCGGGGTTTGTGCTCTGAGTCAAATTTCACAGGCCGTTTCCAATCAACCTGCAAAATTTCAGCCAGTTTCGACACTATCGCGAAAAATGAAAAACTTGCCCCTGGGGTGGTTTTGCTTTCTTAATTTTCTGTCCAGCGCTTCTTCATTCTGACACAATCAATTCGAAAATTAATTATTCGGAGGTGCAAACAAAGGAGTTTGGCTAAAATCCCGTGATCCCGTGTCTGTGCTCCATGTCAAATTTCGCGGGCCATTTCCAATCAACCTGCCAAATTTTGGCGCATTCCGACACTGTCACGGAAAATGACAAAATTGCCCCTCGTGCGATTTTTCTTTGTAAATTTTCTGTGCACTACTTCTTCAACCAGACATAATTAATTCGGAAATTAATTATTCGGGGGCCCAAATCTAGGAGTTTGGCTAAAATCCAGTGATCCCAGGTCTGTGCTCCGAGTCAAATTTAGCGGGCCATTTCCAATCAACCTGCAAAATTTCGGCCCATTCCGACACCGTCGCAAAAAATGAAAAAATTGCTCCTGGGGCAGTTTTGCTTTGTTAATTTTCTGTCCAGCGCTTCTTCATCCTGACATAATTAATTCAAAAATTAATTATTAGGAGGCGCAAACGAAGGAGTTTGGCTAAAATCCCGTGATCCCGGGTCTGTGCTCCGTGTCAAATTTCGCGGGCTGTTTCCAATCAACCTGCCAAATTTTGGCCCATTCCGGCGTCGTCGCGAAAAATGAAAAAATTGCCCCTGGTGCAATTTTGCTGTGTTTATTTTCTGTCCAGCACTTCTTCATCTTGACATAATTAATTCGAAAATTAATTATTCGGAGGCCCAAACGAAGGAGTTTGGCTAAAATCACATGATCCTGGGTCTGTGCTCCGAGTCAAATTTCGCGGGTCGTTTCCAATCAACCTGCCAAATTTTGGCGCATTCCGACACCGTTACGACAAATGACAAAATTGCCTCGGTGCGGTTTTTCTTTTTAAATTTTTTGTCCATCACTTCTTCATCCTGACATAATTTATTCAAAAATTAATT
>NW_019247844.1:0-1400 GCF_002742605.1 Olea europaea var. sylvestris | reverse complement strand
GTTGTTTGACACTTGCTTTGTAGTCAAGTGGCAATTGGATGGGAAAGTGTAAACTAAAGTGTACACCATAGTGTACATGTAGTAAGGCCCTTACCGATTAAACTTTGCTATTTGTACACTGATTTTTGACACGTTGTTTAACACTTGCATTGTCGTAAAGTGTCAATTGAATGGGAAAACTGTTTGAACTTTGCTATTTGTACACTAATTTTTAACAAACTTTTTGACACTTGCATTGTTGTCAAATGTCAATTGGATGAGAAAACTGTTTGAAATTTAAACTGTCCAACACGGTAATGTCACGTGGCAAGTGTAAACTAAAGTGTACACCATAGTGTATATGTAGCAAGGTCCTTACCGATTGAATTATACTATTTTTACACAGATTTTTGACACGTAGTTTGACACCTACATTGTTGTCAAGTGACAATTGGATGGGAAAACTATTTGAAATTTAAACTGTCCAACAAGGTAATGTTACGTGACAAAGTGCAAACTAAAGTGTGTACATGTAGCAAGGTTCTTACAGATTGAACTTTGATATTTGTACACTGATTTTTGACAGATTGTTTAATAGTTGCATTGTCAAATGTCAACTGGATGGAAAAATTGTTCGAAATTTAAACTATTTAGCAGGGTAATAACACGTGGCAAAGTGTGAACTAAAGTGCACACCATAGTGTACATGTTGCAAGGTTCTAACTGATTAATTTTGCTAATTGTACACTAATTTTTGACACGTTGTTTTATGCTTGCATTGTTGTCAAGTCTCAATTGTATGGGAAAATTGCTCAAAATTTAAACTGTCCAACAGGGTAATGTCACGTGGCACAGTGTAAACTAAACTTTATATCATGGTGTGCGTGTAGCAAGGTCCTTACTGATTGAATTTTGCTATTTGTACACTAATTTTTGACACGTTGTTTGACACTTGCATTCTTGTTAAGTGTCAATTGGATGGAAAAACTATTTAAAATTTAAACTATCCAATAGGTTAATGTCACGTGGCAAAGTGTAGAGTAAAGTGTGTACACCATAGCGTACATGTAGCGAGGCTCTTACCGATTGAATTTTGCTATTTTTAAACTGATTTTTAACACGTTGTTTGACACTTGCATTGTTTTCAAGTGTCAATTGGATGAAAAAATTGTTTGAAAATTAAACTATCCAACAGGGTAATGTCACGTGGAAAAGCGTAAACTAAAGTGTACACCATAATGTACTTGTAGCAAGGTTCTTAACGATTGAACTTTGCTGTTTGTACACTGATTTTTGATACGTTGTTTGACACTTGCATTGTTCTCAAGTGTCAATTGGATGGGAAAACTGTTTGAAATTTAAACTGTTGAACAGGGTAGTGTCACCTGGCAAAGTGTAAACTAAAGTGCACACCATAGTGT
>NW_019247843.1:0-1400 GCF_002742605.1 Olea europaea var. sylvestris | reverse complement strand
TTCTATCATATTATAATTTTAATAATTTATAATGAAATCCAAACAAGTATATCAATCATTTTAACCTCCTGTTCGTCACCATTATTTCACATTATTTTTTTACGTTACTCATTTTAACCATACATTTTTCATTAAAATAATATTACACACAAATCAGAAACTTTTCCTTTTTTTTAACCACACATTTTCTATCAATCTACTATTAAAGGGGCTCGAACACACCCGACGTTTCTATGTAAATGACAAGTAAAAGACAATTAAACAAACACGTCTTTCTCGACTGGATTGAACGACTATTTGTTCATTAGACTATAATAACAAAGCCAAAAAAAATTGTTTGCCACTTAAAGTTCAGCTTTATGATCTCGTTCAAAGCTATTTTGATAAGAGAATGGTTAAACAAATTTGCGTCGAAGCACATAAATTCAGGCAATTATCTGTTATTCAATTTGTAGAAATTAATTTTTGTCGAGTCATGTATTGTTCAGACGAAGATTTTCATAAAATCAAATCGTAATTATTTTCTTTTATAGATAATAATATTCGTTGAGTCACGTCACTTCACACAATTGTTTGAAAATTCATTTATAAAGGTTGAACCCCAATTTTGAGGGCCCTCACCGTCCCCAAAGCTTTATAAAGGAGGTAAACCGTAGGATGTGCTCCCAACAGGCCAGAAAACAGTTATATGTACATTGCGCCTACAAAAAATCAAATTCCTTGTCTCAGAAATCGAACCCCCACACTACGGCTGCCAGCAAGATGTGAGATAACCTCACTCTTGTTATTTGCACTACTGGGTTGAAAATTCATTTATAGATTATACATTACGTATCAAACTTATAATAATTCTATTGTCTTACTGAGCTCTCATGCAACAGAGATAGTTAAATCTCATTTCTCTAAATAACTTGGATAGTATAATACGAAAAAAGATACTATATTGTAATGAAGGACAATTATTCACGTATTAAATTTTTTACCTACTACTCACGATAGGGGTGGGGACCACATGTCGACAATTTTAAATTCACGAGGGGCCCGCCATGCATTGTGAGAGGAGAGACACCATTCAATACCCCCCATTTAGACGCAATTGTTTGAACACTCATTTATAGATTATACATTACGTATCAAACTTATAATAATTCTATTGTCTTACTAAGCTCTCATGTATCAGAGATAGTTAACTTTCATTTCTATAAATAACTTGGACAGTATGGAGATGATTTAATACGAAAAAAGATATATATTGTAATGAAGGACAATTATTCACGTATTAAATTTTTTACCTACTACTCACAATAGGAGTGGGAACCACATGTCGACAATTTTAAATTCACGAGGGGCCCGCCATGCATTGTGAGAGGGGGGACACCATTTGGTAACCCCCATTTAGT
>NW_019247842.1:0-1400 GCF_002742605.1 Olea europaea var. sylvestris | reverse complement strand
GCTGCTTTGAAACGGCCTGCGAAATTGGACCCGGGGCTTATCCCCGGGCTCACGGGATTTTTGCCAAATTCCTTCATTTGGGCATCCGAATAATTAATTTCCGTATTAATTATGTCAGGTTGAACAAGTGTCGGGTAGAAAATTAACAAAGAAAAATCACAACAAGGGCAATTTGTTCATTTGTCGCGACGGTGTCGGGATGGACCGAAATTTGGCAGGTTGATTGGAAACTGCCCGCGAAATTGGACTCGTAGGGCAGACCCGGGATCACGGGATTTTAGCAAAATTTCTTTGTTTGGGCCACCGAATAATTAATTTCCTTATTAATTATGTCAGGTTGAAGAAGTACTGGACAGAAAATTAACAAAGAAAAACTGCCCCAGGGATAATTTTGTCATTTGTCGCGACGGTGTCGGATTGGGCCAAAATTTTGCAGGATGATTGGAAACGGCCCGCGAACTTGGACCCGAGGTACAGACACGGGGTCACGGGATTTTAGCCAAATTCCATCGTTTGGGCCGCCGATTAATTAATTTTCGTATTAATTATGTCAGGTTGAACAAGTGCTGGTCAGAAAATTAACAAAGAAAAATCGCAACAGGGGCAATTTGGTCATTTGTCACGACGGTGCCGAAATGGACCGAAATTCGGCAAACGGCCCGCGAAATTGGACTCGTGGTACAGACCCGGGATCACGGGATTTTAGTAAAATTCCTTCGTTTGGGCCACCGAATAATTAATTTCCTTATTAATTATGTCAGGTTGAAGAAGTGTTGGATAGAAAATTAACAAAGAAAAACTGCCCCAGGGGCAATTTTGTCATTTGTCGCGAAGGTGTCGGATTGGGCCAAAATTTTGCAGGATGATTGGTAACGGCCCGCGAAATTGAACACGAGGTGCAGACACGGGGTCATGGGATTTTAGCCAAATTCCTTCGTTTGCGCCTCCGAATAATTAATTTTCGTATTAATTATGTCAGGTTGAACAAGTGCTGGACAGAAAATTAACAAAGAGAAATCACAACAGGGACAATTTGGTCATTTGTCGCGACGGTGTCAGAATGGACCGAAATTTGGCAGGTTGATTGGAAACGACATGCTAAATTGGACTCGTGGCACAGACCCGGGGTCACGAGATTTTAGCAAAATTCCTTCGTTTGGGCCTCCGAATAATTAATTTCCTTATTAATTATGTCAGGTTGAAGAAGTGGTGGACAAAAAATTAACAACGAAAAATTGCCCCAGGGGAAATTTTGTCATTTGTCGCGACGGTGTCAGATTGGGCCGAAATTTTGCAGGATGATTGGAAACGGCCTGTGAAATTGGACCCAGGGTACAGACACGGATCATGGTATTTTAGCCAAATTCCTTCGTTCAGGCCTCCGAATAATTAATTTTCGT
>NW_019247841.1:0-1400 GCF_002742605.1 Olea europaea var. sylvestris | reverse complement strand
GAAGTGCTGGACGAAAAATTAACAAAGAAAAACCGCACGAGGGGCAATTTTGTCATTTGTCGCGACGGTGTCGGAATTGTTCGGAATTTGCCAAGTTGATTGGAAACGGTCCGCGAAATTGGACTCGGGGCACAGAACCAGGATCTCATGATTTTAGCCAAATTCCATCGTTTCGGACTCCGAATAATTTATTTTCGTATTAATTATGTCAGGTTGAGGAAGTGCTGGATAGAAAATTAACAAAGAAAAACCGCACTAGGGGCAATTTTTTCATTTGTCGCGACAGTGTCGGAATGAGCCGAAATTTGGCAGGTTGATTGGAAACGGCCCGCGAAATTGGACTCAGGGCACGGACCCGGGATCACGGGATTTTAGCCAAATTCCTTCGTTTCGGACTCCGAATAATTAATTTTCGTATTAATTATGTCAGGTCGAAGAAGTGCTAGACAGAAAATTAACAAAGAAAAATCGAACTAGGGGCGATTTTGTCACTTGTCGCGACGGTGTTGGAATGGGCCAAAATTTGGTAGGGAGATTGGAAACGGCCGACGAAATTGGACTCGAGGCACAGACCCGGGATCATGGGATTTTAGCCAAATTCCTTCGTTTCGGCCTCCAGATAATTAATTTCAGCATTAATTATGTCAGGTCCAAGAAGTGCAAGATAAAAAATTAACAAAGAAAAACCGCACCAGGGGAAATTTTATCATTTGTCGCGACGATGTCGAAATTGGCCGAAATTTGGCAGGTTGATTGGAAATGGCCCGCGAAATTGGACTTGGGGCACAGACCAGGGATCATAGGATTTTAGCCAAATTCCTTCGTTTAGGACTAGGAATAATTAATTTCCGTATTAATTATGCCAGGTGGAAGAAGTGCTGGACAGAAAATTAACAAAGAAAAATCGAACCAGAAGCAATTTTGTCATTTGTCGCGACTGTGTCGAAATGAGCCGAAATTTGGCAAGTCGATTGGAAATGGCCCGTGAAATTGGACTCCGGGCACAGACCTGGGATCATGGGATTTTAGCCAAGTTCCTTCGTTTCGAAATCCGAATAATTAATTTTCATATTAATTATGTCAGGTCGAAGAAGTGCTAGACAGAAAATTAACAAAGAAAAATCGCACCAGGGGCAATTTTGTTATTTGTTGGGATGGTGTCGAAATTTGCCAAAATTTGGTAGGTTGATTGGAAACTGCCCGCGAAATGGGGCTCAGGGCACGGACCCGGAATCACAGGATTTCGGCCAAATTCCTTCATTTCGGACTCCAAATAATTAATTTTCATATTAATTATGTCAGCTCGAAGAAGTGCTAGACAGAAAATTAAAAAAGAAAAATCGCAGCAGGGGCAATTTTGTCATTTGTCGCGACGGTGTCGGAATGGGCCGAAATTTGGC
>NW_019247840.1:0-1400 GCF_002742605.1 Olea europaea var. sylvestris | reverse complement strand
CCTTAATATTATTCCTAGTATATTCTCCTTCTCTATCGGACCTCAAAATTTTTATCTTATCTTCTAATTGATTTTTGACATCCTCTTTATAAATTTTGAACTTATCATAGGCTTTATCCTTTGTTTTCAATAAATAAATATAACAATACTTAGAATAGTCATCTATAAATGTTACAAAATATTAATTACATGCTCTTGTTGGCAAACTATTAGAATCACAAACATAACTATGAATCAATTCTTAGAATTTTGTATCTCTTCTAACAAATTTAAAAGGTTTCTTAGTTTGTTTGGCTTGTACACAAACTTCACACTTATTATTACCAACTTGAGATTTTGGAATCAAGTTTAGATCCATAAGTTTCTTGACCTTCATATTTCTAACATGACCCAATCTTTCATGCCACAAATAACTAACCCAATCTTTCATGCCACAAATAACTAACTTCAACATTAAGAACCAGGGAAGAATTATGATAAGTATTTTCAATAATATTCAATTTAAACAATCCATCACTAATATAACATTTCCTAACAAAAACATTGTCTTGTTTTTATAAAAACCTTATTTGACTCCATTACAATCTTAAAAACTTGTTGAACTAACTAATTTTTTTCTAACTTCCAATACATGGTGAACTTGATCTAAAATTAAACTTTTCTCGGAGGTCATCTCATCTCAAGCTCAACACTTCCAATTCACAATACAAAAACGATGGAATCATTTCCCAAAGTTAAGTCTGATGGAATGTCCACCATCCTTCAACATGTTTACTTGATCCTCTTGAAAATTGTCCTTAAACTTGTACTCCTTAGTCCTTTTGTAGTAGCAATCTCAAGGAAGATGGTTGGTTCTTCCATATACATAACGTGGTCCTTGCCCATTCTTCTCTTTAATTTTATTATCCTTAGTGTAGTTATTCTTAGGTTGGGAATTTTTTCTATAATGGTGAAATTTTTCTTAAACTTATTACCTCGAGACTTAAATTTCTTTGAGGAGCTAGTATGATTTTTTGAATATTCTACCAAATTCTCTTTAGCATGTGATTCATCAACTTTGTTGATACGATTTCTATGGCGGTCTTCTATTCTAAAGGAATTGAATATTTGGTTCAACGTTAAAATCCCTTACTTATGTCTAAAACTTTTACCAAAGTCCAACAAAAAAGGTGGAAGTTTATCTATAAGGCATGAAACCTTATAATCCTCACTAAAACTCGACCATTTTTCTTCTACATGTAGTAAATTTTAAAATTGATGGATTTGATCGTTTATAGATTTTCTATCTACCATAACATATTTGTTAAAAGTTGATGCGTTAAATTTAACGACTCCAGCATCTTCAATTCCATATCTTTCCTCTAAAGTTTTCCAAAGCTCTTTAGCACTCATAATATTTT
>NW_019247839.1:0-1400 GCF_002742605.1 Olea europaea var. sylvestris | reverse complement strand
ATCGTGTGGCTACTCCCTATCATCCCCAAACTAGTGGCCAAGTTGAGATTTCGAATCGAGAGTTGTAGAGGATTCTTGAATTAACGGTCAGTGCCTCTAGAAAAGATTGGTCCAAGAAGTTGGATGATGTGTTATGGGCTTACCGCACCACTTTCATTAACTCATTGGTATGTCTCTCTATCGCCTTTTGTTAGGAAAAGCTTGCCACCTCCTGGTCAAACTTGAGCATCAGGTTTATTGGGCAATAAAAGCTTTAAATTTTGAATTATATCATGAGGAAAAAAGAAACTTCAAGGTTAATGGGCAACAGTTGAAACCATAATTTGGAGGTGATTTTTTAAAAGAGAAGTCCTCCATTCTTCTTGCCAGTCCGGAGTGAACAAGCCTTATAGTCGAGCTAAAGACTATAACCAAGAGCTTGTTGGAAGGCAACCCAAATTTCTTATCCTTTTACCTTTTGATATTACTTGTGATTAATACTTTTGCTATTGTATTTTGATTTAACACTCTTCTTTTGTAGATCAAAATTTTTGAAGTCTTAGCTACCTATGGATCTCAACAAGTTTGGGGGTACACCGTACACCAAGTCTTGACCCAAAAAGTCATCCATAGCTTCCTTCAGCAAACACCTAGTCGGGGAAGTTTCATCAACCTTCTTTTCTTATTTTATATTATTTTTATACCATTGAGGACAATGTGTAGGTTAAGTTTGGTGGTGTTGATGGGATAGTGTGCTTATATATTGTACTTATATTAGTGTTAATATTGAAGTGTTGGATAGCCTTGTCGGCTTTTGATGATTTGATGTGATGTTTAAAATTATTGTTAATTCATAATCTATGTCCATCATGTTATTTGCCTTGATCTTGAAATTTGCTTGTCCATGTGAGATATTATACCACTTTGAACACACTAGTCATGATTGGTTGTTGTCTAGATTTGAAAATGGTTTATTGATGGAGAAATTTTTGAATTGGTTGAACTAGGTTGTGAGTTGTGCATAAAATTTTGTCAATCATATATGCACATCTCTTTCACTTAACCATATTGTAAGATAAGTTTGAGGGCGGTCGAGCCGGCGAAGGATATTATTTAGAAGTGTGTGATTCCATGCATGTTGAAAATATTTGTGTGGAGAGTCTTTTGCCAAGTATAAGCTAGGCAATGACAATATGCTAGGAGTCTAAGCCCCATTTTTATTGTGCTTAAAAAAAACAAAACAAAACAAAAAAAAAGTTATTGCACTTGTTGAATCTTGGGCCTCACTTCGTAGCCTTTTTTACTTGAGTTATTAAGTTTGTAGGGGTATCTCAAAACCAGGTACCCTTTGGCCCAAACAACCGGGGAGTTATCGACCTAAAGCTCACTACAAGGGTCAAGAAGATTGCTTAAGGGAGTGA
>NW_019247838.1:321-1401 GCF_002742605.1 Olea europaea var. sylvestris | reverse complement strand
GTCACGAAAAATAACGAAATTACCCCCGGCCCGATTTTTGTTCCCGATCAACCTGTCATATTTGAGCCCATTCCGGCACAGTCACCAAAAATGACGAAATTGCCACTGACGTGATTTTTGTTTCCGATCAACATGTCAAATTTTAGCCCATTCCTACACAGTCGAGAAAAATGACGAAATTGCCCCCGGCGCGATTTTTGTTTCCGATCAACAAGTCGAATTTTAGCCAATTCCGACCCAGTCGCGAAAAAATGACTAAATTACACCCGGCGCGGTTTTTGTTCCCGATCAACCTGTCGAATTTGAGACCATTCCGACACAGTCGCGAAAAATGACGAAATTGCCCCCGGCGCGGTTTCTATTTTCGATCAACCAGTCAAATTTTAGCCCATTCCGACACAGTCGCGAAAAATGACGAAATTGCCCCCGGCGCGGTTTCTATTTTCGATCAACCAGTCAAATTTTAGCCCATTCCGACACAGTCGCGAAAAATGACGAAATTGCCCCCGGCGCGGTTTCTATTTTCGATCAACCAGTCAAATTTTAGCCCATTCCGACACAGTCGCGAAAAATGACGAAATTGCCCCCGGCGCGGTTTCTATTTTCGATCAACCAGTCAAATTTTAGCCCATTCCGACACAGTCGCGAAAAATGACGAAATTGCCCCCGGCGCGATTTTTGTTTCCGATCAAACTGCCAAATTTCAGCCAATTCCGACACAGTCGAGAAAAATGACGAAATTGCCCCCGGCGCGGTTTCTATTTTCGATCAACCAGTCAAATTTTAGCCCATTCCGACACAGTCGCGAAAAAAGGCGAAATTACACCCGGCGCGGTTTTTGTTTCCGATCAACCAGTCAAATTTTATCCCATTCCGACATCGTCGCGAAAAATGACGGAATTGCCCCCGATGAGATTTTTGTTTCCGATCAACCTGTCAAATTTCAGGCCATTCCGACACAGTCGCGAAAAATGACGAAATTGCTCCCGGCGCGATTTTTTGTTTCGAATCAATCTGTTAAATATTAGCGGATTCCGACACCGTCGCGAAAAATAAAGTAATTGCCCCCGGCGCGGGTTT
>NW_019247838.1:0-246 GCF_002742605.1 Olea europaea var. sylvestris | reverse complement strand
CGCGAAAAATGACGAAATTACACCCGGCGCGGTTTTTGTTTCCGATCAACCAGTCAAATTTTAGCCCATTCCGACACAGTCAAGAAAAATGACGAAATTGCCCCCGGCGCGATTTTTGTTTCCGATCAAACTGCCAAATTTTAACCCATTCCAACACAGTCGCGAAAAATGACGAAATTGCCCCCGGCACGGTTTCTGTTTCCGATCAACCAGTCGAATTTTAGCCCATTCCGACAAAGTCGCGAA
>NW_019247837.1:0-1401 GCF_002742605.1 Olea europaea var. sylvestris | reverse complement strand
ATAACAATGCAAGTGTCAAACAACGTGCAAAAAATTAGCGTACAAATAGTAGAGTTCAATCGGTAAGAACCTTGCTATATGTATAGTATGGTATACACTTTAGTTTACACTTTGCCACGTGACATTACCCTATTGGATGGTTAAAATTTCAAATAGTTTTCCCCTCCAATTGACACTTGACAATAATGCAAGTGTTAAACCACGTGTCAAAAATCTGTGTACAAATAGCAACGTTCAATCGGTAAGAACCTTGCTACATGTACACTATGGTGTGCACTTTAGTTTACACTTTGCCACGTGACATTACCCTATTGAACAGTTTAAATTTCAAATAATTTTCCAATTCAATTGACATTTGACAACAATGCAAGTGCCAAACAACGTGTCAAAAATCAGTGTACAAATCGCAAAGTTCAAACGATAAGGACCTTACTACATGTACACTATGGTATACAATATAATTTTCACTTTGCCATATGACAATGTCTTGTTGGATAGTTTAAATTTCAAACAGTTTTTCATTCCAATTGACACTTGACAACAATGAAAGTGTCAAACAACATATCAAAAATTAGTGTAGAAATAGCAAAGTTCAATCGGTAAGAACCTTGCTACAAGTACATTATGCTGTACACTTTAGTTTACACTTTGCCACATGACATTACCCTATTGAATAGATCAAATGTCAAACGGTTTTCCAATCCAATTGACACTTGACAACAAAGCAAGTGATAAACAACGTGTCAAAAAGCAGTGTACAAAATGGAAAGTTCAATCGGTAAGGACCTTGCTACATGTACACTATGGTGTACACTTTACCTCGTGACATTATCCGGTTGGATAGTTTAAATTTCAAATAGTTTTCCCATCCAATTGACAATTAACAGCAATGCAAGTGTCAAACAACGTATCAAAAATCAGTGTAGAAACAGCAAAGCTCAATAGGTAAGTACCTTGCTACAAGTACACTTTAGTTTACAATTTGCCATGTAACGTTACCCGGTTGGAGAGTTTAAATTTCAAACAATTATCTCATACAATTGACACTTGACAACAACGCAAGTGTCAAACAACGTGTCAAAATCAGTGTACAAATAGCAAAGTTCACTCGGTAAGAACCTTGCTACAAGAACACTATGGTGCAGACGTTAGTTTGCACTTTGCCACGTGACATTACCCTATTGGACATTTTAAATTACAAACAATTCTTCTATCCAATTGATACTTGACAATAATGCTAGTGTTAAACAATGTGTGAAAAATCAGTGTACAAATAGCAAAGTTCAATCGGTATGAACCTTGCGACATGTACACTACAGTGTACACTTTAGTTTACACTTTGCCACGTGTCATTACCCTATTGGACAATTTAAATTTCAAATAGTTTTTCCATCCAATAGA
>NW_019247836.1:69289-70777 GCF_002742605.1 Olea europaea var. sylvestris | reverse complement strand
TTGAATTGCAATTACATTCTAAGGATTCATGCCAACCGGTAGACCAAATTTCATGAGCTTATACAGGGAAAATGAAAAAAAGAAAAAAAAAAGAGAAAAAAGAAAAAAAGAAAAAAAAAGAAAGTCACGTTAATCACAAAGGGATTACATACACCATTACATTCATCTATTTAAAATTTGATTTTGTCCCCACTTTTTTGAAATCAAAACAGAATCCAACTGGAATGATATTAAAAACACTAAAACATGAGATAAACAAAAACAACACCAAATTTAAGCAACAATGCATACAACAAAATATTAATCGTCATTGTCATCAGCTTAGATGTGAGATAAATTTTTTTTTTTTTTTATTTACAGACGACCTAATTTTCAAACAAAATAAATTAGAATTCTCAACTAGAAGTTGCATATCTATAAAAACTGACTAGATCTTGTCAAATATTATGCTAAAAACAATAGATCGAACGAAATGAATTATTGAAGTTAAGAATTAACAATCTAAACTTTTATTCAATAAATTATGAATCATTGAACCCACCAATACTTCAATATCGAAATGCATTATAAATCGAATTGAACCACGAAATTTGCCTGCATCAAAAAAATATAACAAAAATGGGAATAACAACTGAGCTAATTTACCTTGATTTAAGAGAAATGTTATCAAGAGAGCAAAAAATAGAGATTGAATAGTTGTGTAGATTTGATTTTGATTTTTGCTCTCTCTTTTCTCCGAACGTTAGGCGGCCTCGAGGAACGCTAAAGGACGAATCAAATGAGCTAGGACTGAGAAATGAAGAAAAGACGTTGAACAAAATTCTGAACTTTGTTTCAGATTCAGAGCAATTAAAAAAAAAAAATTCACAAAAATTTACGCTAAAAATTTCAATCATATCCAACCGGGATACATATACCCACCCTATAACTGTCCTATTCCACTTTGATCACAGAGATTGTGGCTTTGAAGAAAGGCAAAAGAAGAACCCAAACATAGAAAAAGCACAAAACAACATCTGAACGAAAAACAATAAGTACACGTATGCAAAGCGAACCCACTGGCTTTCTCAACGATTCTTGAACGTAATTCTCAAAGGAAGGAAATGGGTTCGGTCTTGTTCATGGCCACCATCGGGATGTTTCATTTGAAGCCAATTTTGGAGTAATTGAAAAGTTTTGCTGTGAATGGTTTGGGAGTTTCTTGGAATCAGGGGTTTTGATTTGGGAACGTGGGGTTTTGAACGTATTTAATACGTGATTAAATATCTTAATTAGTTTTAAGAGTACTAATCAAAATTCTCATTTTTGGGAGGTATTAGGTCTAATTTTCCCATGTTTTATTTGTTTTGTTAGTAATTAGTAGAATAAATCTTTGAAATCCTATTCCATAAGAAATTGGGTACATAGTTTATCAATTCTTTAGGGAGAACTCATGAGCTTAGGAGTTGTTAGTCATGGGCTAGTTGCTACTATTTTTGCTATTTTTTT
>NW_019247836.1:67191-67583 GCF_002742605.1 Olea europaea var. sylvestris | reverse complement strand
TCCTGGTTCATCAACTTGCCAGCGAACTCTGTTCAAACATGGCAACAATTGAAACAGTTATTTCACGCTTAGTTTTATAAAACTGAGTCTGAAGTCACTTTGGCTGATTTGGTGAATTTACGTCAAATGCCAAACGAATGGGCAGAAAGTTTTCTCCAAAGGTTCAAGACAGCTTGAAGCAAGTGTTTTGTACCTCTACCTGAGAAAGAATTTGTCAAAATCGCTCAGGGCTGCTTGAGCTTTGATTTAAAGAAGAAATTCCAGGACAAGGAATTTCCTGACCTTTTTCAGTTGAGTGCGAATGTGATTAGATATGAACGATTGATAAGAGAGGAAGAACAGATGAAAAATTCTAGTAAAGGGACTTATTACAAAGACCCAAATTTTGATGT
>NW_019247836.1:64838-67164 GCF_002742605.1 Olea europaea var. sylvestris | reverse complement strand
CCAAATTTTGATGTTCATACCATCAGTGACGAGTCATACGACCAAGCCGAAATGTGTTTGGCCGAATTGGTCAAAGGAAATACGTATACTTGTCCCATAATGGCCAAGCCTAGACTATCGGGCAAAGATGAGCCCATAAAAGATGGAAACATAAAGGCTAGAACGTTCTCGTTCGACATAACCAAAGGTGACCTTATATTTGATAAATTATATAGGGATAAGCAGATAAAATTGAGTGATAAGCACAAATTGCCAAACCCTGAACAAATTAAGGGTAAAAAATATTGTAAGTAACATAATGTATGGTCACATTTGACTAACAATTGCTTGGTTTTTCGCCATGTATTGCAGGATGCTATTGAATCAGGACGAATTACGTTCGACGACAAGAAAAAGATGGCAGTGGATGAAAATCCTTTTCCACAGCCACTTGGAGTGAACATGGTGACGTCTGGACTTAAAAACAAGTTGCGAAAATTCAAGTTGGTCGTAGATGATGGAGAAGAGAATCCTAGACCACATTCCAGTATCTTTGAATGAATCAAGGGGAAAGAAACAAAAAGGATGAAGACGTCCTGTGTACAAGATGTAAAAGAGAAATAAATGGCAATACGGAGAAACCATGGATATGGCAGCATCCCCATCGCCCTACCTTCTTCCCAAACACTCAGCTTGGTAGAGGGCGAGGTACATCATTCTATAGAGGATCGCCTTTTGAGAGGCAGTTCAGGCCAGCAGATAATGGAAGAACATTCAGGCCGCAACCTCGCCGGCCAAATGTATGGCATTCATTCCAGTATAATGCAGGAAGGGCAATACCCTTCGATGAGATGACTAGAACCCAACAAAGGCGTTTTCAACGAAATTATGGACGGATGATGAGGCAGCAACAAGAAGTGCCACATCCTAAAGCGCCTAAACTACTCAAGGTAGCCAATCAAAATGTCCTCAAAGATAGTGAAGAGACCGGTACAGATGAATCAATGAAGGAACTGCCAGAAACTTCTTTTGGGAGATCAAAGTTTGAGTAGGACAGAAGGGATAGAGAAGATCTAGATCAGCCCCTTACCATCTAATTCGGTACGTTACCTCCTGTCGTAGCCAATAATTACTTACTAACCAATGAATTCAAGAATAAAGAAAAAGAAGAAGAGAAAGAGGACAATGAAGGAGAAGCTTGCGTGCTGGTATGGGAAGAAGGCCAGACTTCTAGAGAGGCCTACAACGATGAAGATGACGATGGGATGACAGACATTGAAGAAGAAATCGACCTAGAAGCAGAAGGAAGAAAGAGAGGAGTATCGCGCAATACTCTGTTGAAGCAACTACATCGAGAGGGAGTTCGCGAAGTAGACTTGTTGGGGGAACCATCTGGGCGTCCTTTCGATTTCTACGTACTGTACGGGACACCCAAAAGGAAGAAGAGAGTGCCTCGCTCTGAAAAGTATGGGTCACCTCCAAGAATAATGCCCCCTCCCACAGGTTGGGTAACTGATGAGGAAGCATTAAAAAAAGTAGGAAGGAAGTTCAGGAGACAGAGGATCAGCACGATATACTGCACGTCGACTTATCACAAGAGGATAATTTGATAGAAAACAAGCAGGAAGTAGAAATAGAGGCTGCCGAAAATGTTATTTTTAAACGGCCAGCCATGAAATTGACTAAACACTTGAGGTCATTATACGTTAAAGCTCTAGTTAACGGCGTCCTAGTGGCAAAAGTGCTTGTCGACAATGGAGCAGCTATAAACACCATTCCATTTAGGATGATGAGGAAGTTTGCAAAGACAGAGGGTGACATGATTCCTACAGAAGTCATCCTCACAAGCTTCAATGGAGGAGCAACTTCAGCTAAGGGAGTTATGCCATTGGACATAACTATAGGGACGACTACTAGGACCACTGTCTTCTTTGTAATAGATGGTCCTACTAGTTACAATGTGCTACTAGGAAGAGACTGGATACACGGAAGTCACTGTATACCCTCATCGCTCTATCAATGTCTGATCTTTTGGAATAACAAAGGCGAAGTAGAGGTGGTACAGGCCGATCATAGGCCTTTTGTCACAGAAGCAAACTCGGTGGAAAAGTTCATGTACGAAGGAAACTATGGACCTGTCAGGGTGGTATAAGATGAGGAAGAAACTCAAGTTGTCGCGCAAAGCGAAGAGCCATTTTCAGTGGACTCACTCACTGAAATGTTCAGATAGATGAGGCCAAATATAGTGGCCTTGGAAGAGCCAATAATTGGCAAAAGAATAATCAAGGAGTCTTGAATGGATTCTAAGTTACGAAAGCAAATGGCCGACATTCAGGCCTTCAAAGCC
>NW_019247836.1:52644-56958 GCF_002742605.1 Olea europaea var. sylvestris | reverse complement strand
ACTGTTAACTTATAGTAAAATAAAAAAATGAGAAATTCACTTCACTCATACACGTTAATCAATTGGATGCTAATTTTGTTCCTACAAACATGCCCTTTTCATTCAATAGATTAGTCAAAATCCCCTAAATCACAACTTTTCACTTTTTATATTCATTCCATTATCTCCACCATCTAGAATCCTTCCGAGAATTCGAAAATCAATAGCGCACACCGATTGTTTTATAGATCCTCAATAAATTAAAGATATAGGTACTAATGTTTATTACATATGGGTTTACATTACACAGTCAGACATATAAAACACAAAATACATTTCATATGAATATCAGATATGGGTATATGGCCTGAATGATTACATTCACAAATTATAAGTTTATGTAACTAGAATAAAGAATATCAAATTGCCAGTTTTTGCAATAGATACAACTTCTTGATAGTAGATGAAATCAAAAGAGAGTGACTATCACAATTTGCCCAAAATTCGCTTTTATGAATTCTATAGTGATTTTGAAAAGCCGTTGAATAAGAAGCTTAATTTTAGGGATATAAAAAAAAAATTGTTAGTTACATAAGAATGATTAGGAGACTATATTTGATATATAGTATTTCTTGAAATCTTTACCAAATTACACAGTATTAATTGGATTAAAAATAGTGGAAATTACATAATAGCAAGGATTTAAAGATTACAATTCAAAAACTAGGGATCAAGTTTCATTATGCAAAAATCGGGTATTGATATAATAATTAAATATCCAAATTTAACTTCCAAACCCTACTCTATTTCATCTATCTTCTTTCTCTCACTTCTCTTGCCTCTCTCTAACTTCGCTGTGTCCCTATCAGTCACCACTAGCCAACAATGACACCTCCTTCTTTCTCCGGTGGCAACGCCTCCTCCCTCTTCGGTGACAATTCCTTATCTCTCTAGAGTCGTCGCCACACACAACAGCGAGTGTGGCGACGTCGAGGTGTGGTGGTGGTAGTAGTGGTTTAAAGCTGCTGTGATTTTCAATGGTGGTAGCGTCAGGTTATGGTGGTAGTGGTGGTGGTTTGGGGCTATTGTGATTTTTAGCGGTGGCGACGTGGTGGTAGTGGAGGTTGCTTGCTGCAAATGTGAGCGTCGTGGTGTCAAAACCTTGGTCGCTGCTTTCTCTGGTGCGATTTTCAGCAGTGGGGTAGTAGTGGCGGTTTGGGTTTGCTGTGGTTTTCAGCGGTGGCAGTGTAGGGGTGTGGTGGTGGTGGAGGCTGCTTGTGGTGATTTCCAGCGATGGTTTGGGGCTAATGTGATTTTCGACAGTGATGGTGTCAGGGTATAATTGTGGTGGTGGTAGTAGTGGTGGTTTTGACAATGATAGTGGCGATCGATGATGATGGTGGTGGTGCAGTCAATCTAGGTAGGTTACAGGCAGTAGTGTTAGGTTTGATAGGTTCGTGTGATCTGTTCGTGGTGTTGTGTGGACGATGTTGCTATCGCAGTGTGGTGATGGTGGTGTTGCAAAAATGGTGGTGGCGGTGGTGGTGGTTTTTAGCAGTGACTTTGATTTTGTGGTGGTTGTGGAGTATATTTGGGTGGTGGTAATAGTACTGAACGTAGGCATGAGGTTGCGGTGATGATTGGAGGTATTGACGGTGGTGGTTGACAATGGTGATGGTGATACGTGACCAATTATTTTGTCGTCTGTGGCCAATCACTTGATTGTAACCTAAAATTTTGATAATACGTGACTGAAAAATTATTTGTGATTAATTTGAAAATTTGTGATCAAGAAATGAACTGTAACCTATAATATTTTCGATTTGTTACTAATGAAACAAACTGTGACTTATAAAATTTTCGATTTCCAACCTCGAAATAAACTGTGACCTATAAAAAATTTTATTTGTGNAGAGCATCTACACGCTTACATGATGCACCAACCAAATTCACAATAATAGCAAGTACGTCCAAAAAATCACCAACCATACAATTGCTACGTGCCACAGATACAATTGCCAACTGAAGTTGGTGAGCGAAGCAATGAACATACATAGCATGCGGGTTCTCTCTAAGAATTAAAGCTTTCAACCCATTGAACTCACCTGACATATTACTTGCTCCATCATAGCCTTGACCTCTCAGACTAGACATACTCAACCCATGTGTAGAAAACATTGCATCAATGGCATCCTTCAGTGATTGGGCACAAGTATCAGTGACATGGGATATACCCAAAAAACACTCCTTCACTCGCCCACTTTTATCAACAAACCTTAAAACGACTGCCATTTGTTCTTTCATAGAATTATCGTGAGCCTCATCAACTAAAATTGAAAACAAAGAATCACCAATCTCATTGATAATAGCCCTTGTCGTCTCTACAGCACAACAATTAATCAAATCCTTTTGGATGGTTGGTGAAGTCTTTTGATCATTTCCAGGAGCATTAATAAATAATACTTCTTTAATTTCCTTACAACGAGCTACATACCAGTTCAATACCTCAATCAGATTTCCTCTATTAAGAGACTCTTCCGATTCATCATGACCACGAAATGACAATCCTTGCATCAAGAGGAGTCTAGTACAATCTAGCACCGCAGTCAACCTGGTCCTATAACTTTGTTATTGACTACTACTTTGGCTAGAAATAACGTAAGAGATACTTTGCTTTTGATTCATCAAGTTGGTACATTTTGCGAAAGCTTGATTATGAGAACTATCAAAGAGACCGACATGATCTTTCAATGTCTTTTTATGTTTCCAATCCCTAAAGCCGGTCTTAGTAAATATATGCCCACCCCCTTGACCTCCTCTATCAAGTTTGAACAGGTAGCAATGCAAACAATACGCCGCATCCTTTTCTATACTGTATTCCAACCAATGAAATTCGGCAAACCATTCTTTTCGAAAACATCTATTATCATTCCCCATCGGTCTTCTTGGAAAATCATGTTCATATGGTTGACAAGGACCCTTCTCCAAGTATGACATCCTAACAACATCTCTAATATTAGGATCATATGATTCGATAGGGGGGTGTATCCCTAGATCAGATATAAGATCATCCACATTAAATTGAGCCTGAGACTTCTTTGTGTTATTCAATAACTCTTGTGCTCGACTAGAATCAGTGGCGGGACTAGATCCACAACTAGAAGTAGAAGAATTGGGTATGGACTTTCGTTTTGGTTGAAAAAATCGTTCCATAATCTGCTAAATGTCATCTTAAACGTAAATTCCCAAATTAATAATCATTCCTAATATCATATTCCCTCATCAAATCATAAATTACTCATCATAAATCACAATTCGCAAATACAATTTTGTAAACATAAATTCACATAAATTACCTAATTTATGAGAAGGGAAACTAAAAGACATGGTTTGATCCAATATTCTCAAATAAGAATCAGTACCTCTGGACTCTTTTTATTTTTCAATAAAATGTAAATTTGAGACATGCTTGGAGAAAAGATAGGAATAGCTACAATCATATTGACGTGAATTACAAATTAACACACATTAACTGTTAGCTAAATTAATCAATAAAATACCAATAATATTGGAAAGAATTAAACATTGCAAAAGAAATCTAAAAATTAAGAACTTAATCACTGCACATCATTATCAGGTGGAGCAAGAGGCAGTATATAGTATAAAATTGGAATGCAAATGCAAATGATGATTACAAAAGAACCCCCGATTTTTATATAGAAGTGATTTACCAAAACATAGCTGACTCTAGATAAGTACGGGACATTCTTTGTTGATTTGGCTGGCTGACCAAAAGGTAGTGTGAGTTGTTACACAAATTTATATACCTATCATTATCTCTTAATCCTTTTTCTTGGCAATTGGCATATTCATCTTCTTTTTCAATATTTTCCAGCTTCATTTACATTAATTAATTTAATTAAGGGAACACGAAGTATGCTATTTTGTCAAACATCCATAGTACAACATGGATAATATTCATTCCTACTCTTCATTATTTTCTAGAACCGGAAGTGAATGTAGGTAATTATATTCTAAAATACACCAAAACTAACTTTGAGTCAAAATGATAAAATATGGGTGAAGAACTTCCAATATGCCACCAGTGACCAGTCAACTACCAAGCATAATGACAGACATAGTATTGATATTTAGAATTCAATAATACACTGAAATTGGTGTAACGTGCATCCTCTTTTTACCATTAGGTAATCTAAGATTCTAAATTATCTAATAGTAAAATGTTTAAACACGAGTTTCATTGTTTTTCTTCTTTAAGTTGAGCATTTCTTTTATGTAAAAAATTAAACTCATAAGTCCTGTCCCCACTATTTA
>NW_019247836.1:46595-52469 GCF_002742605.1 Olea europaea var. sylvestris | reverse complement strand
GTTTGAACAGGTAGCAATGCAAACAATACGCCGCATCCTTTTCTATACTGTATTCCAACCAATGAAATTCGGCGAACCATTCTTTCCGAAAACATCTATTATCATTCCCCATCGGTCTTCTTGGAAAATCATGTTCATATGGTTGACAAGGACCCTTCTCCAAGTATGACATCCTAACAACATCTCTAATATTAGGATCATATGATTCGATAGGGGGGTGTATCCCTGGATCAGATACAAGGTCATCCACATTAAATTGAGCCTGAGACTTCTTTGTGTTATTCAATAACTCTTGTGCTCGACTAGAATCAGTGGCGGGACTAGATCCACAACTAGAAGAAGAAGAATTGGGTATGGACTTTCGTTTTGGTTGAAAAAATCGTTCCATAATCTGCAAAATGTCATCTTAAACGTAAATTCCCAAATTAATAATCATTCCTAATATCATATTCCCTCATCAAATCATAAATTACTCATTATAAATCACAATTCGCAAATACAATTTCGTAAACATAAATTACCTAATTTATGAGAAGGGAAACTAAAAGACATGGTTTGATCCAATATTCTCAAATAAGAATCAGTACCTCTGGACTCTTTTTATTTTTCAATAAAATGTAAATTTGAGACATGCTTGGAGAAAAGATAGGAATAGCTACAATCATATTGACGTGAATTACAAATTAACACACATTAACTGTTAGCTAAATTAATCAATAAAATACCAATAATATTGGAAAGAATTAAACATTGCAAAAGAAATCTGAAAATTAAGAACTTAATCACTGCACATCATTATCAGGTGGAGCAAGAGGCAGAATATAGTATAAAATTGGAATGCAAATGCAAATGATGATTACAAAAGAACCCCCGATTTTTATATAGAAGTGATTTACCAAAACATAGCTGACTCTAGATAAGTACGGGACATTCTTTGTTGATTTGGCTGGCTGACCAAAAGGTAGTGTGAGTTGTTACACAAATTTATATACCTATCATTATCTCTTAATCCTTTTTCTTGGCAATTGACATATTCATCTTCTTTTTCAATATTTTCCAGCTTCATTTACATTAATTAATTTAATTAAGGGAACACGAAGTATGCTATTTTGTCAAACATCCATAGTACAACATGGATAATATTCATTCGTACTCTTCATTATTTTCTAGAACCGGAAGTGAATGTAGGTAATTATATTCTAAAATACACCAAAACTAACTTTGAATCAAAATGATAAAATATGGGTGAAGAACTTCCAATATGCCACCAGTGACCAGTCAACTACCAAGCATAATGACAGACATAGTATTGATATTTAGAATTCAATAATACACTGAAATTGGTGTAACGTGCATCCTCTTTTTACCATTAGGTAATCTAAGATTCTAAATTATCTAATAGTAAAATGTTTAAACACGAGTTTCATTGTTTTTCTTCTTTAAGTTGAGCATTTCTTTTATGTAAAAAATTAAACTCATAAGTCCTGTCCCCACTATTTAAAAGCTAAAACCTCTGTTCTATGAAAATAAAATCCTGTCTATTAGCTTAGCTGTGTGAAAGATATAACAAATTATAATGTAATTCAAACAAACTTATTTTTAAGTCCAAACAAAATATGTTAGCATTTTTACGCACTCTTCAAATTCCCATTCTTGAAAATTGAAATTTGTTAGCATTTTTACGCACATCAACACCAAAACCCAAAAAAAAACAAATAATAATAATAAAGATTGAAAGAAGGAGTAACCACTCACCGGACATTGACCGGTCCGAAAGTCTGATACCTGAAGTTCGTGGTGTGAATTTGGAGCAAGAAGAAATGAGGATTGAGGAAAAGGGTTTGGTAATTTGGGGGAAATTCAGAATTTCTTGCTGCTGCCTCTCGTGACTACTGACTCGTCTTCTGCTGGCCCTGGGAATGAAAAATGAAAGTTAAAACCAAATAAAATGGGTTATGGACTAACGGGTTGGCTAATACTCTCCTGGGCCTCATAAATTAACTAAAAATCGGCCCAGAATTTAATATACTTAAGCCCAACGGCCAAACCCAACCAAAAAATTTAAAACCCGGCTGAGCGGCTCCGTCTTCATCTTCCTTCTTCAGAGAATCAAAGTTCTTCTGTTCTTCAATCTTCTCCAATGGCGCAAGTCTGCAACTCCTTAGACCTTACTTACCCGGCGGATTTGCAGATTCCGGCGAAGCCAGCACGCGCGGCCGCGCTCCCTCGCCGGGTGCTGGCTCCGCGCCTGTTCCAACATGCTTAAAACATATTTTTTATGTATAAAATAATATTAACCATAAATTTCTCAAACATACTTCGTATTGTACAATAGTTGACATGCGAATGGAACTTTTTGCATTGACGTATATACATATCTAAGATTTTTCTTTCTTTCTATTTTTTTTTTTTTGGGGGCAATACTTCCACCATAAAAATATGTGGTATGCAATCTTCCGTGTTTAACTTTGTCCTACCTTTCAAAGATCAACGTCAAGTTTTAATAGGTGGTTGACATTTTGTGGGTTCGTTGCACGTACATATTTTTGGTACCGCGAGAAAATAGATATCGTTTTGATATGAAACAACATAATTTCAAAATTAAACGCTACCAGAAATCTCAACAATTGAGTAATGAAAATTCGATGCAATAGACAAATTTTTGTTCATTATGTGATTGTTAATGCATATTCAATATAAACGAAACAAAGTCTACATATTCCATGATTCTGTCACATCAATTTGTTTAGAAATCTTGCAAGTAGGATTGTTTACTTTTCAGGACAACAATGTTTTCAATTAATAAATTATGATGAAAAAATAAGTTTGATGTACTTATCTAAGGATTAATCTCCTCATACTGGGAGATAATAGTATAATACATTGAGATTGATATGAAGACAAGTGACAGAGAAGAATTGCTTAGGACAAAATTGTTTTTGTTCCGGATCCAATGAATTAATGTCATCTGTCTCTCTGTATATGTAGCACGCTTCCTTATCTCATGTTTCATGGACCCACTATGCACAGCTACAACATCATAATATTATATTTTCATCGTTCATTTTATATGCTAAAATTTTACAAGAGGAAAAAATAAAAAATTTATTCGCAGTTGAAGTAAGTGGATAAAAATCACAAAAATAAAATAAAATGAAATAAAAAAATAATGTTTAGACTAAAAAATCATCAAAATTTCATAATGCCACCTTTTCCATATGAATCTCAGTAATGAAACCGGTCGTCTCTTTTGTTCGACATTTTCACCCCTTTTCTAGTATATAAAGTCCGTATGTTAGTAGAAACCTTCACCTGTTTATTTTACCCTCTCAACTCCCAAACACCCACCCCCCCCCTTCCGTTCCCAATTCCTCCACTTCCACGACCACCTTCTTTTCCAGCTCAAGAGGCGAAAAACGAGAATGATACATAAACATTCTGCATGAAATTTTCAATATGGATCAGTAGCAGAATTAAGCACAAATCATGACCAATATACCAACCTCTCTTTCAGAAGTTTGTCTCACTATTTTTCGCTTAGCCATGTCCATAGCTGACCCTTGGCCATTTTCCTAAAACTTCAACATTAAAAGTTCCTGTTCAAAGGCGCAGGTTTTATTAACTCCATTTTCTTTTAAAAAAACATGCGTAAGATCCGAGGTTTCTCGCTCAAACACCGGGTCACCACACTTTTTCGGCGGATTTTCCGGCGGCGGTGCAGGACATCTGGTTACTGTCTTCTGGACCCGCCTGAAACCTGTCGTACTAAACGCATTTCAACGCTTATAAACTGGACCCGCAACCTCGAGACAAAAATCAAGGCTATACTTTCCAATAATCGTGGTCTGGGTTCTACCCGGGGATACCTTCGGGTTGGGCAAGAACCGATTCAAGGAAAGCCCGTGCCCGTTCCAAAAGGGCATATGGCCGTGTATGTGGGTCAGAACGATGGAGACTTTCAGAGGATTTTGGTGCCCGTGGTGTATTTTAACCACCCTTTGTTTGGAGAATTATTGAGGGAGGCTGAAGAAGAATACGGGTTTAATCAGCCGGGTGGGATTACCATACCATGTCGGGTCTCGGAGTTTGAGCGTGTTCAGACCAGGATTAAGGCGGCTCAACGGCAACCGATAACATCCATCAGATCCTCCCGGCGTTTGATGGGCTAATGGATTCTTATTCCAATGCCTATTATGAACTGATGATGACGATATCGTTTCAGAATTTTCTTTTTTATTTAAAATTTGTTTCTCGATTTTCTATTTTTTGGTACTGTTCAATGTTTATGGGGAAATATAAATATTTGAAATTTCAAATATTATTTTTGTTACGAAAAAAGACTATAGACAATTTAAAAATATTAACAAGAATACAAGTTATACATGGAAACTCAATGTGAAAAAACTCACGAATAGAGAAGGAGAAAATTCACTATGTTAAAAATAAGTACAAGAGATGCGACTACTTTGAATGATATGATATAATGAAATCGTAATATACATCGCATATGTAACAAATAGGTTCATACCGCAGGGCTCCGTCCCACACCCCCCATAGGGATCGGTAGTGGGCTATGGAATCAGGCGATCCCTTCCACCACACATACCCCCCCCCCCTCGCTCCCTCCCTTTTTCCATAATTTTAATTTCATCACATATATTGCACAACGAGCTTTTCTTATCGGACTAAACAAAGTTTATGTCATCGTACTCTAATAGTTTTCTTGTGTTGACAAAAACGCCAAAAATTTATCACCATTGGTGGCCTTATCAAAAATAATTCTAATATTGGTTGAGAATATACAATATTAATATCAATTGGGCATTAAAAAAAGAAAGTTCCCTTTTTCTTATGGTTCCTTTGGAGTCCACTAGTCCTCATTTCCTTGTCTCACGCTATTTGACGTTCTCCATATATGTCCCTTGCTTGACACTTTTAGTTGCCGGAGCCGTCTTGTCCCCACCGCAATAACTTGGCTCCCCATACTACCCTTTGTTTAAGTACACAAGGTTACTAATATGCTCCGTGACATTGTTAGACATTAAAGACAAGAAATTATCTGTTGCCCCTAAATCAATAAACCCACGTTTGCATGTCTGGACATTGTTTAGGGCAGTGCTTAGCCATGTTTGAATATTGGATGCAGTGCACTTTGTACTAGAATCAATAGTCTTGTTGATTTTCATAATGGTAACTTCGTATAACTCTAGCCTATAACTCTAGCCAAACGGTCCGCGCAGCCTTTTCTTTAGCATTACGACATTGCGCCACTAGATCATATGCGTTAAATTTGGCGTACATGGAGCGGTCCAAGGCTAGCTAGTTGCAACAATGCCTTAAAAAAATTGGACTTTGATAGGAAATCCATTTTCAGGGTTATTATGCAAGAAGTATTCACAAGTCTCACATGGTTGTGAAAATGGGGTTTCGGCGCAATATGCCTTAATCGTAGCCGAATAATGACCACAAATGGCCGGAGAAATGAAGAATAATGCAATAACAATTATTATAATTGAAAGTGCCACTACTTGGGTTCATGAGAGTTTTTTATTGTGTATTTTCTGTCTTAATATTGTGCTTTATATAAAAGTGCATTACATGCCCTTGTTTCATTAATTACATAATATATATTTTTCTTTATGAGTCGCATGCTATTAATTACTATGTATTTATTTTGCTTATTTCTCTGTAAACAAAACTCATTCTTGATTTTGTCACGTTCATTTCATCAACGAGAATTATTAGTATCCATGAAAATGAACATGCAGTTTCGAATGAACGTCATTTTGAATTTGGTCCTATTTTCTATCATGAAAAGTTAAAATATCCTACTTTTGCACAAAAGATACTAAATAATAATAATAATAATAATAA
>NW_019247836.1:41840-46484 GCF_002742605.1 Olea europaea var. sylvestris | reverse complement strand
CTTCCCCCCCCCCCCCTCGCTCCCTCCCTTTTTCCATAATTTTAATTTCATCACATATATTGCACAACGAGCTTTTCTTATCGGACTAAACAAAGCTTATGTCATCGTACTCTAATAGTTTTCTTGTGTTGACAAAAACGCCAAACAATGTAATTTATCACCATTGGTGGCCTTATCAAAAATAATTCTAATATTGGTTGAGAATATACAATATTAATATCAATTGGGCATTAAAAAAAGAAAGTTCCCTTTTTCTTATGGTTCCTTTGGAGTCCACTAGTCCTCATTTCCTTGTCTCACGCTATTTGACGTTCTCCATATATGTCCCTTGCTTGACACTTTTAGTTGCCGGAGCCGTCTTGTCCCCACCGCAATAACTTGGCTCCCCATACTACCCTTTGTTTAAGTACACAAGGTTACTAATATGCTCCGTGACATTGTTAGACATTAAAGACAAGAAATTATCTGTTGCCCCTAAATCAATAAACCCACGTTTGCATGTCTGGACATTGTTTAGGGCAGTGCTTAGCCATGTTTGAATATTGGATGCAGTGCACTTTGTACTAGAATCAATAGTCTTGTTGATTTTCATAATGGTAACTTCGTATAACTCTAGCCTATAACTCTAGCCAAACGGTCCACGCAGCCTTTTCTTTAGCATTACGACATTGCGCCACTAGATCATATGCGTTAAATTTGGCGTACATGGAGCGGTCCAAGGCTAGCTAGTTGCAACAATGCCTTAAAAAAATTGGACTTTGATAGGAAATCCATTTTCAGGGTTATTATGCAAGAAGTATTCACAAGTCTCACATGGTTGTGAAAATGGGGTTTCGGCGCAATATGCCTTAATCGTAGCCGAATAATGACCACAAATGGCCGGAGAAATGAAGAATAATGCAATAACAATTATTATAATTGAAAGTGCCACTACTTGGGTTCATGAGAGTTTTTTATTGTGTATTTTCTGTCTTAATATTGTGCTTTATATAAAAGTGCATTACATGCCCTTGTTTCATTAATTACATAATATATATTTTTCTTTATGAGTCGCATGCTATTAATTACTATGTATTTATTTTGCTTATTTCTCTGTAAACAAAACTCATTCTTGATTTTGTCACGTTCATTTCATCAACGAGAATTATTAGTATCCATGAAAATGAACATGCAGTTTCGAATGAACGTCATTTTGAATTTGGTCCTATTTTCTATCATGAAAAGTTAAAATATCCTACTTTTGCACAAAAGATACTAAATAATAATAATAATAATAATAATAATAACAACAACAACAACAACAACAACAACAACAACAACAACAGTACACTACTATAACCACAGTTTAAACAATATCATGTTCAATGGACAGGGCAACACTAATTTATACGTAATACAATTATATTACTAACTATTTGCTTATATTTATATGAAAAGGTATTGTTAAGTCTCGAACCCATGACCTATTGATTATATAAGTTGTGCTTCCAAAATTATATTAAAGGTGTGTTTTTGGATTGACACTTTTATTAGTGGAGACTTTCTACTGGATCTTGACACGTAGAGCCATTCTGGCCATTTGATCTGTTTCTAGATGCTTCCAGTAACCTTTGGTCTGGCAGAATGGAGAGATTTTTTCTTGGTTTTGAATCTGTCTCTTCGTGGTCCCTCTCTCTGTGAAGAACTCCATCTTTGTGATTAGGGTTTGATTTTCTCCAATGTTTCAACATATAACTAGTGAAAACCCTTTGTAATACTATAAATATTTGTAGTAGTGTACTACTATATGTTGGTTTGTGAGAATTTGAGTGATTCTTGTGAGAGTAGTTCGGATTTTCTGGAGATCTTAGTGGTCTAAGTTGATTCCTTCGTGGATATTATTGAGACAAGTCTTTGTGACTTTGTTCTTGTATTTTTTTGGAACGGTTGTGTATTCTTGTTGTCGATTTTTGGCTATTTTAGTGTTACCTAGCTAAATTCATTTATAATGGATTCTCAATAGGGAATCAGGCGTTAGAAGTGGTCGCCGAATCTCTGGGGCTACGACTGAAAAATCTTATGTTGATTTTTTTATGTTTTCTACACTTTTACTTACTGTTCTTGATGATTGGTTTATGAATCTTGGTTAATATTTGTGTGATTCTCGACATTTCAGTAGTATCAGAGCTATTTGGAATATTGAGGACACCTGATTTCTTGAGAGACCAGATTTTGAACCTGCTCTTCAAATACTGTGAACACTGTTTGGTGGAATTTGAGTTCTTTCGAACTCTTTGGTGAGATCTTTCCTGCATTCTTTAGTAAGTAATTTTACTGTGGAGCCTCCTGATTTTTCCCTTGATTTGCCTTGTACTAAATAAATACCTCACATGCTTGGTCTTTGTCCAAAGACTCAAGAAGTCTTGGGAATCTGAGATAACAACACGTTGAGGGGTGCAATTAGAAGGTCTTACTGGAGAAGTTAGTTAAGGCATAAAAATTGATATCTTCGTTCTTTGTGATTCTGCCTCATATACTCAGGGTTGTGTGTGTTCACTGCTTGAAGAATCTTGTATAAGTGCATTGGTGATTAGTCTTAATCACCTGTCTGCCTGCAATCATCTCGTCGTGTGTCTCTGTGTGTTCTTAAATTCAAACTTGTGCACTGTGTATTCTCTTGGTGTATCTTGTCATGGCCATTGCTAAGTTTGAAGGCGATATGTATGATGAAAGGGGAGACTTTAATATGTAGAGTCAAAAAATGAGAGCTATCTTGATGCAGCTAAAATGTGCTAGGGCTCTAGAAAATCTATGGCTCACAGAGATGTCCTTGACTAAAAGAATCGAGTTAGAGGAAATAGCATGGAGTACTATTTTTGTGTACCTTTTAGACGGTGTGATAAGGTGTATATATGAAAATAAAACTGCTGAAGAATTGTAGACCAAATTAAAAACTCAATATAAGTCAAAAATTGTTCCAAACAAATGATTTTTGTTAAAACAATTATTTTCTTTCAAAATGGACTCTTCTGTTGATTTGGATGAAAACCTGGACAAATTTACAAAACTGACCCAGGACCTTGCCAACTGTGATGAAAAATTATTGGAAGATCAGCTAGTTGTGGTCTTGTTAAACTCCATTAATGATAGATATAGAGACCTCAATAATGCCTTAGAGTATGGTAGAGACAAGCTTACCACTGATATTACAATAAATGCCATAAGAAATAAGGTTCTTGAACTAAAATCAGATTCTATCAAAAACCTAAAAGGAGAAGCTCTTTTGATAAAAGGCAAGAATGTTGGTAAATCTAATTTTCATTCAAAATTTCCTAATGACCCTAGAAAGAAAAATAATGATTACATGAAATCCAAGATTAAGGCAAATGGAAAGAAATGTTATTATTGTGGTAAGTTGGGTTACTTTGCTAAAGATTTCTACAAAAAGCAAAATGATTTGAAAGGAAAAAAGTTAAGTAAAGGTAAGACTGTTATGTCCTATGATAAGCAACATGTGGATAATGGCCCAGTTCTTGTAAATGCTAAAAGGAACCTGAATCAAAAATGGATTCTTGATTTAGGTTGCTCTAATCACATGTGCCCTAACAAAAACTATTTTTTGGACTTTGAACAAACTAAGGAGGCCAAGTTATCATGGAAAATAACATGATCGGTAAAGTAAAAGGTATTGGAACAATAAAATTACTTTTGGAAAATAGAAAGATTCTACTTTTAAAGGGTGCCAGATTTGTTCCTGAATTAGAAAGAAAGCTTGTGTCTCTAGGAATGTTGGATGATATGGAGTTTGACATAAAATTGGGTCAAGGATAGATGAAAATCTTTAGGGGTGGTGATTTAATCACTTCTACCTCAAAGATGCATGGTTTATACTTTCTAAATGCAAAACCTTTCTAGGTCTATTAGCAGCAGTTTTAGATGATGAATTTGATCTTGTGAAATTATGGCATTTTAGACTTGGTCACATTGGGTTGAAAGGTTTAAAGGCTCTTCAAAATAAAGGTGTTTTTGGAAAATCAAATATTGGTGAATTGTCTAATTGTGAACAATGTTTGATTGGAAAACAAGTTAAGTTACCCTTTTCCACTAGTACTCATAAATCAAAGCAAATTCTAGAGTATTTACATGCTGATTTGTGGGGCCCTGCATCCATGCCTACATTGTTTGGTTATAAGTATTACTTATTGATTATTGATGATTTTTCAAGAAAAAATTGGGTTTTTCTTTTGAAAACAAAAGATGAAACATTTAAAAATTGAAAACCCCAAATTGAAAATCAAACTGATTTGATAATTAAAGCTTTAAAAATAGACAATGGGCTAGAATTTTACAACTATAAGTTTAATGACTTTTGCAAATTGCATGACATTTTAAGACATGGAACTGTAACACATACACCCCAACAAAATGGCATTGCAAAAAGAACGAATAGGACTTTGTTGAATGAAGTTAGATGCATGCTTTTAAGTTCAAGTTTGTCCAAATTATTTTAGGATGAAGCTGTTAAAACTGCTGCATATTTGATTAATAGAAGTCCTACAAGTGCTTTAAACTTTGATGTGCCTGCCTGTGATTTAGTTTTACTTGAAAATATTTGGTTGTGCTGCATATGCTCATCAAAATAGGTAAACTTGAATCTAGATCACT
>NW_019247836.1:30560-33808 GCF_002742605.1 Olea europaea var. sylvestris | reverse complement strand
TACCTGTTCAACGACATCCTGTGTGAGTTTTCCAAGCAATGCATGCATGGTTCGAGGACTCAACTCTGTCATTAGTTCATAACAACTGTGACTGCTCTAACTCTGTCCCTCTATTCGTGGAGAGTTTTGCTGCTCCTCATATCGCTCGATCACAAACTGGACTCCTTCCTGACTTACTGCTTCCTTATCAGATTTGTGAGACATATTGTTTCACTTTTTGTATCCTCAAAACGAAACACCAAGGTCCCACGGGGCGTGCCATATTGTTTCGCGCGTGTAGTCGCTAACAATTAAAAAAGGGGTCAGACGATTGCGTGAGGAACAGACCTCTTGAGACAAAGTCCCAAAAATGGGTGTTTTATTGGCGATGATTTACAATTGAAAATAAATAGAATTCCTCCAAGGGGCGCAAGCACACGAGTATTAAAAGAAGTGTTTAAATTTAAGTTAAGAAATTAAAATTACATATTCTCTCTTTGAGAGTGTTTGATTCTGATCCTCTATTCTATGTCTTCTCTTCCTTTTTATATTCCCTTGATGACTTCCTCGTGATAAACCGCTTGAAAACTACTTGATTGTTTTATAACTACCTACTTTTTTTATGGTGGCTAACTTGTCGTAGAACTACCGTCTTTAACTGCTGTCATTACTCTTTGTCGTTCAACCGCCTTCAACTAGGCTCTTTGAATCGTGGAATGTGATAAGATTACTCAATAACTGCTATTCTGGACAACCATAATATTTTATGTTTGTTAAGATCCTGGGCGATTCGAAAGTTTGGGCAAGAACGGGGTCATTGCTATGGGCGACCGTAAGACACTTTATTCGCTCAGATTCTGGGTGTCTTGCAAGCTTGGGCAATGACGTTACTTTGTTCGTGAGGTTCCACTGCATTTATCAATAATCTTGTTTGGACCTTTATCCTGGACCCTCCAATTGAATTTCACTCTTTGAGTTATTTGATTTGGACTGCACATTTAGGATGTCAACATTAGTAACTTTGAATAGATTATAGCATAGAAGTCTTGTTTCTTGAACGAAAACAAAATTCCAGTAAAGTGGAGCTCTTTGATTCCAAATTATTGAGCTTAAAAGTTAAAACCCACAAAAAAATATTACTTTATTGATATAAAATCAATTACACAATTTGGACAATTCTCTCTCTAATTTCATATTCTTACACATATATACTGCCACTCCTCTGCTCACGCTCATACTCGAACAAACAACACACAAATATATAGATGCATTGGACGGGGGGTTGAATCTTCTGGTATGGCGGTGGTTCCTTCTCTAGATTTCGGTGGTCCTCTCCTTCTAGCCAACTCTAGATTTTTCTACAAATGGCGGTAAAATTCAGAGCATCCAGACGCATAGGGTTAACGTAGTGGTGAGAAGAGAAGCAATTTGCAAAAACCGTAGCGGTGAGAGGGGAGTAAGTTTTATTCTTTTTTTTTTTTAATATAAAAAAAACAACCAGAAATTTTTGGCCCAAATGTTTCTCCGCCTCTGCAAGGGATACTCCACACGGGATAAATTCCTACATTACAAATATCAAACTCGTTTTTCAAGTCCTTGTGCAAACTAAGTTGATATTTTGAGAAGTAATTTTGTAAAAATTGATTTTTTAATACGTAGTTAAACATTATGAATAATAAGTTATAAAAAATTGTGAACACTGTTAAAAGTCGTTTTATATTTCCTTTATATTATATTAGTTTACACGGCCTTTAGTGCTAAATATTAATTTTCTTTGGTTGACTTAGTCATACTAGAATCAGTTGCATGTTGGATGGATTATTTACCAAGTCCTTGGTTAGTTAGCATGTTGAACACTTCTTTAGGACTTAATGGGTTCATGTTCCTACTTTTATGTTTGTACCGTTGGTGGAAGCTCTATATGATGGGCTCAGTGATTATAAATCAAGTGTGTGGCAGAAGATAAATAAATGAATGCTAAGCTCCTTTAAAATCTCACTCCCTTATTTGGTTCCTTTTTGCTCTCTGCCATTTACTAACACTGGTTTCAGAGCTGGGTGAAGAAAGGTGAGAATCCAGAAAAATGGAATGTTGACAGTGGGAAGAGAATTAGTGAAATAGAAAGAGTGGTAAGATAAGAAATAGTGCAGCAAAAGAATTTTTTAAGACAAGATTGGTAAGCAATTGTCTTATTTATTTATTTTTTTTGGCTTTGCTTTTGCACCTACAAAACAGTGGCATAAAAGAGTGGAGCAAAAGCAGTTTTATTTTTTTGGAGATAAGATTGGTGAAGCAGTAGCCTTATTTTATTTTGCTTTTCTATTGCAGTAGTAAAACGATGGCAGTTGACACCTTCATTCAACCAGCTATTCCCGCTTTGATGATCACTATGATCATTGAGCATGTTAATGGAGAATTTTCTTAGATCGAAGGAGTACTGGAAAGTTGTCTCCGAAGGGATTAAGAAACCACTAGCTAGCATAATAATGAAGGATGCATAGAGAACGGAGTTAGAAGGGAAGTGGCTAAAAGATCTCAAAGCAAAGAATTATCTTTCCCAAGCAATTGATTGCTCAATCTCAAACCGTTCTAAACATATTTGGGATTCCATGAAGAAGAAGTACTATTACGTATATCCTGCCATTCTACCAGAATTATCTCCCAAAATCATCTCCATATTAGGTGTAACCGAGATTTCCTCCATTGTAATTGTGAAATGCCTTATTTAGATTATATTATTTCTGTACATATATGCATTGTATCCACAATTACCAAATTAATAAAAAGTTTAAACTCATTTAGCACTTTAACATGGTATCAGAGCACACGTTTAGCAATCTTACCTCCCATGGCTGCTCAACCCACTCTTGACATCACCAAAGCAATTACAGATGCCTCCTCTCCATATTTTCTTCACTCCTCCGATCAACCCAGTAATGTGCTTGTTGATACACCATTGAATGGTGATAATTACTCCGCTTGGTGCCGAGCAGTTACTCGGGCTCACAATGCTAAGAATAAGCTGGGGTTCGTTAACGGAACCCTCTCCAAACCCACCGATCGCACTGCTTCAGCTCTCTGGGATCGATGTTGCAACATGATCATGTCATGGCTCCTCCACTCCATAGAAAAGACCCTTGCCAGTAGCCTTGTTTATTGTGCCACCCCGTTTGATCTATGGGCGGAGGGTGCTGCTAGATGTACAGAACGTTTCTTTACAGAGTCTACACAGAATGACGTGGCAGTTGAGGATTATTAAAAAAAAAAAA
>NW_019247836.1:22969-23458 GCF_002742605.1 Olea europaea var. sylvestris | reverse complement strand
AACTATCCAAACTAGGGGGAATTTCACCCACACTATTTCTAATGTTCTTTACGTTCCAAATTTAAAAAATAACTCGCTTAGCAGCAGTCAGTTGCAAGAAAAAGGGCATGAGATTTCTATCAAAGACGTAGTATGTTGAATACAAGATGCGATATTGGGCTTAATTGCTCAAGTTAACATCATGATGAATCGTATATTTCCACTTTTTAAATGAATGATGCAGCATGGCTATGACATTTTCTCTATGGTCACTTTAACTTTGGTGGATTGAAAACTTTACAACAGAAAAATATGGTGACTGGTCTTCCTCATATTACCACTCCCTTTAAAATTTGTAAAGAATGTGTTGTTAGCAAACAACACTGCAATCAATTCCCGCAAGGAAAATCATGGAGAACAAAGAAGCCACTTGAGCTGGAACACTCTGATCTACGTGGGTCAATAAATCCATCTTCTAATATATATATATATATATATATATATATATAT
>NW_019247836.1:18961-22768 GCF_002742605.1 Olea europaea var. sylvestris | reverse complement strand
ATATATATATATATATATATATAATTACCTTCATTGATGATTATAGTTAAAAAAATGTAGGTCTACTTTTCATGGGAAAAGTATGAAGCTTTCTTAGTGTCGTCACACTAAAAGTTCAAAGGTTAATGATTTATTTTGGTCACGTGTACTTAGAATTTATCCTAAATCTTATTTGGGTCGAAGAATCTTGGTGACAATTGAGGTAAGAATACATAGTGCAAAGTAATAAATTCTTATTTCTTGATATTTATATAAATTTTGGCATGAAATATTATAAGGCCTTTGGATCGAATTCTGTGTTAAATTCTTTGGGATAGATCATTAGGTCAAGTATATTAAATCTTAGGGGATGGACCTTTGGGTCAGTTATATTAAATCCTACGGGATATGAAAATTTTTAAGAAATTCTTTGAGCTCTAAATCTAAGAAATGTTGGTATGTTATGTCAATTTTATAGTTATATCATAGTAATAAAAATGTATACATATTCTTATTGAGTGTTTTCAAAATATTCACTCTTACAATTACCTTTCTGATTAGAACGGGTCATATGGATGTGTGGCAGATTCTCGAATGATGCTTATGGGGTCGCCAAGTAAAAGTTTTATGACACTATAATACATCAATGTTTCTCTTCATTTCAAGTTTAACAATGCTGTTTTATATTTATTGATATAAATTTGTCTTTATCTACGTTAATGACGAGTTATTTGAAGAAACATGCTTTTTGGTAGAAAAAAATATTTCTTAATATATTTTTTTAAATGATGTGTTGTAAGGATTTAAATTTCACGTGATTATTCACTAATTATATCCTCATAAAAACTACATTTTATTAAACTTTTAATGTATCGTAGTAGTTTTAAAAAAATAAAAAATAAATTTGTTCTGTATGTGATGAGATTTTAATTAAATCTTAAACAAGTATTAAAATAAGACCCATGGCATCTAGCGCTCGTCAATCTACCGCCATTCGATGAACCCAAGATATGGATGAAATAATATGTTTCATTTTATTTTCAAGCATAATTTATGAATAATTTAAGCTTGGATTCAAGAAATGCTTACGATGTTTAGAATGAAATATGTTATGCAAGTTATTATTTTGTTTAATGTACATGAAGGTATGATGATTAGTCATTATATTAAAAGCCTAAGAGCATAATGTATAAGTTGACTAATAAAGATAAAGTATAATTGAATATTTATGTGATAGATGTGGTTGGAACTTCTGAAATCACTATAAAGAAAAGGAAATAAAGGTAAAACATTTAGAGCTTTTTGATTAAATAAAATAATTTTGAGGACGAAATTAATTTACGAGAGAAGGGATGTAACACCTTGAACCTTTTTTTACTATTTCTCATATGAGCCTAAACTTAATATAGGTCACTTAGCAAATGAAATAATTCATGTTAGATTTGTCGTCACACTAAAAGTTTAAAGGTTGATGATTTGTTTTGCTCACATGTACTTAGAATTTATCGTAAATTTTATTTGGGCCAAATAGTTAAGTATTTTAGTAGCTGATGAAATATATCAAATATTATACTCATTTTGTAGTTTGTATTAAATAAAATAATTTGGAACTAAGAAAAAATATTTTGTACTAGTTGTGTCCGAATTATATAATAGGAAAGAAAGTGTATTATTATAATATTTCATATATAAAATAAGAAACGCAACTACAGCTACCTTGGAAAATTAAAGGTCATATTAGAATTTAATATAACTAATGATATTTATAATGATAATTAAGCTTACTAAACTCATAAATTTTTAATTTATCTCCAAAAATGTTTTAATTGAATTATTTTAAAACTAAAGTCTTTTGATTGGATTAGGAGTTACATTTCAAAATCATAAATATAGGTTTTAAGATGAACGTGTTTTATCTCAAGAAATGTACAAGTTCATTTTCATACAAAAATCTACTATCAATTCAAGAATTTTGGTGATAATTGAGGTAAGAATACATAGTGCAAAGTGATAAATTTTTATTTCTTGATATTTATATAAATTTTGGCATGGAATACTATAAGGGCTTTGAGTCGAATTCTATGTTAAATCTTTTGGGATAAACTGTTAGGTCAAGTAAGTTAAATCCTAGGTGATGGACCTTTGGGTAGGTTATGTTAAATCCTACGAGATATGAAAATTCTTAAGAAATTCCTTGAACTCTAAATCTAAGAGATGTTAGTATGTTATGTCAGTTTTATATTTATATCATGTGAATAAGAATGTGTACGTATTCTTACTAAGTGTTTTCAAAATACTCACTCTTACAATAACCTTTCAGATTAGAACGGGTCGTGTGACAAATTCCCGAGCGGTGCTTATAGGGTCGCCAAGTAAAAGTTTTTAGAAATGATTATTGTCAATTTCTATTTTAAGAATAATTTTATTTTGTGTTTAATGCCCTGCATGTTATTTTATTAGTTTCGACATTTAAGTTATTTAATATGTTAAATTGGCAATTTAATTCGTAGTATTTTAAGCTGGATAAACTTCAATTTTTTATTTTGAATTATTGAATTCACCTAATTGATTTAATACCAAAATTTCTATATTAATGTTAAATTTCGTTTAAACTATAAAAGAAAGATGTTGATAACACCTCATGCTATTTTTATTTAAATAATAATAATAATAATAATAATAATGAAAAAAATCTCAGGGCATTACATTTAGCCTTTAAAAGTTATAAAGTGCATGTTGAGAAAGAAATTGGTAGCTTTATAAAAGTTCTTCGCACTAATCGTGGTGGAGAATACGGCTCACAATTTACAAATTTTAATGAGACTCATGGAATCAAGAGGCAGCTTACAACAACAAACACACATTAAAAAATGGAGTTTGCAAGAGAAAAAATACACAATTATGAATATGATGCGAAGCCTTTTAAGAAGCGAAGTTCCGAAAAGTTTTTGGCCTGAAGTAGTCAATTGGAGCATTCATATATTGAAGAAAAGTTCCACTTTTGTTATTCAAAATAAGACTCCAGAAGAAGCATGGAACAGACAAAGACCAGAAGTAAATCATTTCAGAATTTTGGGTGTATTACTTACACCCATGTTCTGTTGGAGGAAAGATGGGTTTACCAACTTGGATTAGCTAAGGCTTTTAAGAGGACAACACTAATAGGAAGAAGGAAGTGAAAAAGGAAACTTGTATTTCTCAAATTCAAGACTTTACACACTTTTTGACTTGTTACAAAATGGAGGGCACTACCCCTTTATATAGTGTTTACAAGAAGATTCTAGTCCACACATTTTCTAGAGACACCTAGACCATATATCAAGATATTTTCCTAGAATTCTCTAGATATTCTTTATAAAACTACATATCTTACTTAGATATTTATATAGATATTTCTAGTAGATATTTATATAGATTTTTCTAGATAATGCTTCTAGAAATGCTATGCATGTTGGGCCTTTTAATTGATTTGGGCCTATAAGCAAAATCCTTAAGCCCATATTATTTAGTCCAAAAAAATCAAGTTTACTACTTAACATCCCCCCTTAAACTTGATTTTGATACTCCAAGTAGAGTTCTTAACTTGCGGAACACATCATGCTTGAGTGGCCTAGTGAGAATGTCGGCGATCTGCTCCTGGGAGGTTACATATTTCAGCTGCACTTCTTTCTTTGCAATGCTTTCTCTTATGAAGTGATATCTTGTATTAATGTGCTTACTTCTATCATGGAATACTGGGTTCTTTGCCAATGCCAATGCCGATTTGTTATCAACATGGATTTCGATTGGCTCTTCTTGTGATACTCTAAGCGTCTTCAACAAGTTTCT
>NW_019247836.1:18391-18878 GCF_002742605.1 Olea europaea var. sylvestris | reverse complement strand
CAGCTTCACATGTAGATAGTGCTACGATCGATTGCTTCTTTGAGCTCCAAGTGAAAGCTGTGTCGCCCAAGTAAAACACGTACCCAGACGTACTCTTTCTATCATCACTATCTCCGCCCCAATCGCTGTCACTATATCCAACAAGTTTGAACTCATTAGATGATGAATAGACTAAGCCATAATCAAATGTACCTTTGATGTAGCGAAGAATTCTCTTTGCAGTTTTCATATGGGTCATGGTAGGTGTCTCCATATAGCGACTAATGAGCCCAACTCCAAAAAGGACATCTGGTCTTGTGCACGTCAAATATTTTAGACTTCCAACAAGACTCTTAAAAAGTGTTGGATTTACCTTTTCACCTTCATCATTCTTCGACAACTTGATTCTGCATTCGACGGGGGTGCATACGGGCTTACAGTCCTCCATATTGAATTTCTTTAGAATTTCTTTCGCATATCCTTCTTGTGAGATGAAAATGCAGTCCTC
>NW_019247836.1:8013-16053 GCF_002742605.1 Olea europaea var. sylvestris | reverse complement strand
GCTTGCTCTAATGGCTCTTCTTTCACTTTTTTCCTTAGTCTTTTCTCATGGGCTTGTAAAGATCCCATGAGTTGATCGACACTCATACTATCTAGATCTTTAGATTCCTCAATGGCTACAACTATGTAGTCAAATTTAGAATCTAAAGACCTAAATATCTTCTCAATTACTCGAGTGTCGTTCAACTTTTCTCCATTCCTTTTTAATTGATTCACAATAGCTAATACTCTAGAGAAGTAATCAGAAATTGATTCCGATTCTTTCATATGTAAAGCTTCAAACTCACCTCGAAGTGTTTGAAGTCAAACCTTTTTCACCTTCTCAACTCCTTTGTGGGAGTTTTGCAAGATCTCCCATATTTCCTTACTTGTAGTAGCACAAGCTACTTTCTCGAACATGCCTTCATCTAAGGCTTGATAGATGAGGGTGAGCGCCTTCTTGTCCTTCATCCTTGCATCCTTCAAACTATCCCTTTGCGCTTGGGATAGAGCAACCTCGTCTTGTGGCTCCCTGTAGCCTTTCTCTACGATCTCCCATGCATCTTGTGACCCGAACAATGCTTTCATCCTTATACTCCAATTGTCGTAGTTATCCTTGTTGAGTTGGGGGACTTGAAAAGGAATCATCCCACTTGCCATTTTCACAAGAACCTTGAGGCTCTGATACCAGTTTGTTGGAGGAAAGATGAGTTTACTAACTTGGATTAGCTAAGGCTTTTAAGAGGACAACACTAATAGGAAGAAGAAAGTGAAAAAGGAAACTTGTATTTCTCAAATTCAAGACTTTACACACTTTTTGGCTTGTTACAAAATGGAGGGCACTACCCCTTTATATAGTGTTTACAAGAAGATTCTAGTCCACACATTTTCTAGAGACACCTAGACCACATATCAAGATATTTTCCTAGAATTCTCTAGATATTCTTTATAAAACTACATATCTTACTTAGATATTTATATAGATATTTCTAGTAGATATTTATATAGATTTTTCTAGATAATGCTTCTAGAAATGCTATGCATGTTCGGCCTTTTAATTGATTTGGGCCTATAAGCAAAATCCTTAAGCCCATATTATTTAGTCCAAAAAAATCAAGTTTACTACTTAACATGTTCAAGATACGAAGAGGAAGATATTGACGACAAAGGAGAAAAAATGTATTTTTCTTGATGTTAGCGATAAGTTAAAAGATTCCAAATTATATAATCTCATTATCAAGAAAATTGTAATCAGTCACGACGTTGTCTTCAATGATGAATAATTATGGTCATGAAGTGACAACACAATATAACAACAAATTTCAGTAGATTTTGATTGTGAAAATGATGATAAAAGGCAGCAGTCAATTGAAAATGTATAACAGTCACCAAGTAGTCAAAATATTTCAGCAAGTGTTCATATCCCACTTGTAGCTAATGTAGAAAAGGAACAACCTCAACGTATTAGAAATTGACCAGCATGGTTGATTGATTATGAAGTACCTGATTAGAATGACTCTAAAGATTCACTCACGCATTTTGCTCTATTTTCATATTGTAATCCCGTAGCTTTTGAAGATGCTAAAAAAGAATCAAAATGGCTAAAGTTATGGATGAAGAAATTGTATCTTTCAAAAGAAACAAGACTTAGGAATTGACAGGCTTTCGAAAGGGAAACAGACCATTGGTGTAAAATGGGCATACAAGACAAAACTGAAAGAAAAAGGTGAAGTCAATAGTTACAAGGCGCTCTTTGTAGCGAAAGGCTATAAGCAAGAGTTCGGCGTAGATTATAGAGATGTCTTCTCTCCCGTAGCATGACATGACACAATCAAGTTGGTGATTGCGTTAGCAACACAAAACTCGTGGCCTATCTTCTAGTTGGATGTAAAATCAGCTTTTTTACATGGAGATTTGGAAGAACAGGTATTTGTTGATTAACCTCCCGGTTATATTAAGATTGGAAATGAGCATAAAGTGTATAAATTAAAGAATGTTCTATATCGATTGAAATAAGCCCCAAGTTCTTGATATAGTCGTATTGATGCTTTTTTTTTTAAAAAGGAAGTTTTATGAAAAATGTCCATATGAGCATACACTTTATATTAAAACTGGTGATAGAGGAAAAATGTTAATCGTATGTTTATATGTTGATGATCTTATATTTACTAGGAACGGTACTGTCATGTTTAAAAAAATTAAGGAATCCATAATGTTTGGTTTAAAATGTCTGATCTAGGAATGATGCGCTATTTTCTTAGTTTGGAAGTAGTGTTATCTACTGATGGTAATTTTATTTCTCAAAAGAAGTATGTGCAAGAAATTCTAGACGGGTTTTGGATGAAGAATTGCAATTTTGTAAGCACTCCAACAGAATTTGGTCTAACTCTCATCAAAGATCCAAAAGAAAAAGGGTTGACAGCACTCTCTATAAGCAAATTGTAGAAAACTTGACCGCAACAAGACATGATATTATGCATACTGTTAGTCTTATTAGCAGGTACATGGAACATCCAAGAAAGAGCCATCTTCTTGCTACAAAGAAGTTTTTTCGTTACTCACAAGGTACTCTAGATTGTGGATTGTTCTACAAGACGGAAGAAAAGTTAGATTTGATGATTTTCACTGACAGTGATTATGCTAGAGATCAAGATGACAAGAAAAGCACTTCAGGGTATGCTTTTATGCTTGGTTCAGGAGTGGTTCATGGTCTTCAAAGAAACAACCAATTGTCACTTTATCAAGAACCTAAGCTGAGTTCGTACTGAAACTTCATGTGCATGTCAAGCTATATGGCTGAGAAAAATTCTTGAAGAGTTCAATTTCAAGCAACAAGGACCGACACTAGTTTATTGTGACAATAGTTCAACAATAATACTCTCTAAAAATCCTATTCTACATTAAAGATGCAAGCATATTGATGTGAAGTACCACTTATTAAGGATCTTACAAAGGATGGCGTAATTGATCTCATATATTGCAGGAGTGAAGATCGGATTGCTGATATATTCACCAAGACCCTCAAGTTGGCATCATTTGAGAAGTTCAGAAAATTACTTGGAGTCTGCATTTTGACAAAACACGTTTGAAAGAAGTTATCTCATAACAAGTATATTAAACTGAATTATTGAAAACTTTCAGTTTAAGGAAGGGATTGTTAAAAGTTGTTCCATGTTTCCTTTATATTTTATTAGTTTACGTGGCATTTAGTGCTAGATATCCAGTTTCTTTGCTTTACTCCGGAGCAACATTGCAAGGATTATCTACCAAGTCTTTGGTTGGTTAGAATGTTGAACACCTCTTTAGGAGTTAACGGGTTCATGTTCATATTTTTTTCGTTTGTACCGTTGGTGGAAGCTCTATATAATGGGCTCAGTGATTGTAAATAAAGTATGTGGCTGAAGATAAATGAATGCTCAGCTCCTTTAAAATCTTTCACTCTGTTTAGTTCCTTTTTGCTCTCTTCCATTTATTAACATAAACAATATATATATATATATATATATATATATATATATGGAAATAATCTAATGAGTATCGGTGCTTAGCTTATGTTAAGCACCGAATAAATTAATGGTAGGTCTCATGAATTTAATAATTCACCAATTAATTGTTGTGATATGTCATTGGTGCTTAACCTAATGAAAAATGATCTAATGGGCACGTGTTTAGTTTATATTAACTATCGATAACATATCACAATAATTAATTGATGGATCATTAAATTCATGAGACCTATCATATATATTAGAAATGATTGAAAATGAGTGAAAAGTAAATTTCAACAAAAAGAAACTCTTTTGTTGACAATCAAATTTTTGGAAAATTCTGAATTCTTATTCTATTGACTTTCATTTATCGAGGAATTTTCTTTGATTTCATAGCATGCTGCAAATGCAAGATTAATAATGACCACTCAAATCTCGAGGCAACAGATTTAAACTTTTCTAAATACAATTAATTAACCTAATCGATGAAAACCATGACAATAAAAAATCAAATCAAATCAAAGACCAGATGTAAAAGGCACATTGGTTCCTGGCAACCAAGAATTTGCAGCAATGAAGTTACCAGGTGTGAATCTTGAAGCTTCACTAGCACTGGTAATAACCCGATAACCCTTCCATTTAACCCGCCTGGAAGTGGAGGATCCGGCACCCGTATTCATGTACTCACCATAGTACAGCGTATCTAAAGCAAAATTTCCACTCCATGGCATCCAACCTGCCGGGTCAATCAAGCTATCCAAGAAAGTCTCCATGAAAACAGTACGTGAATATTTTTGCCAGGGTCGACCCAGATATGTTTCCACGGAGCTTTGAACCGGTTTCAAATCCGAAGCTGCCGTAACCCTGCACTTGTGAATGGAGATGCCAGTGTTTTGGTTCGGGTCGGTCCTTCCTTGTGCAGTTATAGTGTTAGTCCTGTTTGGAGGCTTTCTTGGATAGATGTTGCAGTTTTGCACAACCACAGCTGCATTGCCGAAAATGAAATCTACTGTTCCATAAATGTCACATCCTCTGTAGAATTGTCTCTCCGAGTGGACATAAAGAGTGTCTTGGTATCCCTCGAAACTGCACTGGTAGAATACTGAGAAGTCGGATCCAGATCGGAGTGCCACTGCCTGGTGATTTTGGGGCCCTGCTGTGTTTCTAAATGTAATGCCCCGAGCAATAAATCCATCTCCAACGACAGCTGAATATCGTATATCTAACAAGTTACTAACGCTATCTTATGTTGGTTCGACATTTAAAAAAAAAAAAATGGTGTATAATCTGTGTTAGGTAGACAGGGGTTGGTTGTAGTAGAAGTTAATAAAAGTTGACGTAATTTGTGATGGAAGAGTTAGACAAAATTTGTGTATTTCATATAATTTATGATCAAATTGAAATTTGACGAGTTGAAAAGTTAATTAAATTCTATGGAAAGCTCTATCAAACAAATGTTATATATAGAATTAAGCTCCTCTTACAAATGAAATTTACATAAATTTTTACAGATGACTAGATGACAATGATAAATTGGCTGATTTGAAGTGAATTTTGGTCCAACATTCAATAAAATTGTGTCAACTTAACAAATTGTCTTGCAAAATTCTCTGTACATGTAGTATGATTGATGATTCCTGTATATAACACCTAGAATACATATACATATATGCTTGTGTAAAATCATGCATCTGTATGCATATGTATGTACGAACAATCACTCAATCAGGTAGCTATTTCCTAAACAGGTAACCTTAATGCTTCTTCAAAAGTGACATTTATAAATCCTATCAAGTTTACTTCATAATTTATTCCTTAACGCGATTGATACTTATTAATAATTAATTATCCGAAAAAATATTTGACAAATTCCAGGGTACACTTCATATAATCTAGGATTATTGGACAGGTAATTAACTCTGACCCAGGATTTTTTATATATATTAAACTGGCCTTCTTTTGGCAAATTATAAATTGTATCCAAATATCTATATGCTTAATTTGTTCAACATATTTCAAGTTGCATGTTATTTCTATGATAAAGGTTGATAAAAAAATTCTTCGTGCAACAGTGTTCAGGCCTTTAAACTTTTCAGAATTAATTTTATCGATTCTTTTACTTACCAACTGTGGCGGATTTGAAGGTGGTGGTGCCTCCCCCGACGCTCTTGCTTCCTGTTAAAATAGTCTTCCCAATACCATCCCCAACCACCATAATATTCTTTAAACCATTTCCAATGTCTACGTTCTCACTGTAAGTCCCTTGCTTCACATATATCACGTACCTTCCACTTCCCGACCGCTCTTTTGCTGCGGCGAAGGCTTCATTCACCTTCTTATAGTTCCCGGAGCCGTCTTTGGCCACCACAATATTCGCCTGACGAGTTTCTGACTGTAGAAGTTTCCGGTCAGGCGGTGACACCCATGTTGGGAATCCTTCTTTTTAACCTGGCTCCTCATATGACCCTTTATTCAAATATAGGGTGTTACTAATTAATTTAGTAACATTATTTGACATTAAAGGCAATACATAATCGGTCATCCCAAAGTCAATAAACCCTCTTTCGCATGTCTCGAGATTGGTTAAGGCCGTGCTAAGCCATGTTTGCACGTCGATCGAAGTACCATGATCAATAGACTTGTTGATTTTCATAATTGTATTTCCATATAGTTCTAGACAATCGGCCCATGCAGCCTTTTCCTTAGCATTACGACATTTTGCGCTTAGAGAATACGCGTTTACTTGGGCATGCATTGCAGTGTCTAAGGCTAATTGCTTAGACATCTTGAAGAAATCAAAATTTCCCTTAATAGAAAATCCATATTTAGGGTTATGATCCATGAAGTGCTCACAAGGTTGTGGATATGGGGTTTGAGCACACCTTGCCTTAATCCGGGCCTGAGAATTGCCAGAAATGGCTGGAGAAGTAAAGAACGATGCAATAACAAGTGTTAAAATAGCAAATGTCATTGCTAGTGTTTCTGCTAGTGATTGGACGCACCAGGTTATAAGATAATTTGTTTAATTCTTCAATTTTTTGGGTTCGAATAAATGGTGATCATCATGGAGGTTACAGTTCTGTTTATAATGTAAATAAAGTAGAGAGAGTCGGCCTGAGAATAGAGAAGAAGAGAAATATTAGGTTAGGCTGTTATAATTTATGTCATGGTGGAAACAATTTCCAACCCACCCATGGGCCAAAGTTTTATTTTTCTTCTTCAAATTAATTTCTTATTTAAAGTCAGTTTTAATGACCCTGTAGAATTTTGCTGTGCCTATGATGTAGATCAATTTCTCTGTAGTTCCATGTTCTTAATTTCTTGTTTCAAAAACTAAATACCATGTTCTTATAGACTTAGCCCCACTTTGATACGGATTAAAATCATATTTTTATAATACGTGTTATAAGATGGTTTACGACTATTCTTACATCAACAAGAGAGAGCAATATGCTTCATTATCACGTGTCTCTATTCTGTAACCACATCGAATCTCGATTGCACTAAATATTAAATGCATGACCCAATTTTCATGTAACTAAGATGTAGTATACGTAGATTAGCATGAAGGCAGTCTAGTCTGATAATGATTACAACATTTACCTTCATTTCTTCTCTTACACGAAATTCAGCTAGTTTCCAGTTTTGGTTGGGGGGGGGGGGTCCGACCTAGCTAGTGATGCTGCAAAATAGTTGAAAAACGCAAAGAAAAGACGAGAGAAGAAAGTAGCATGTTTGAGTAAACTCATTTGAGCTTAGTCAAACATGCTCTACATAAGCTTACATAGGTATAACGATACTATGATAAAAATAATGTAAACATGGATATAGCCCTTGTATAGATCCCCAGAAATAATGCATTTTGAATAGTAAATTAATGGAGAATGTGTGGTTAAAAATCAAATAAAAATTTTAAAATTTACGTGTAATATTATTTTATTGAAAAATGTGTGGTTGAAAATGAATTTTGAAAAAATGAATTTTTAGAATAATGGAAATCAAACAAGGGCATAAAAAAAACTTTTGAAGCCTAGTTTGTATCTTTTAAATAATTCTTCAATATGTATTAGTTTACTATAATTAGTTTTTTGTTTTTTAAAAAATAAAGCAAAATTATTTTTAAGTGCTTGTTTGATTTTATCACCTTGTGCTTTATTGTGGGCTTCTTTCCTTTTGCATTGTAAGCACTTTGTGCTTAGAATTTTGCTACTTTGCCTGAATGTTTTAACCTGAATGGTTAACATCCTCTCACATGTGTAGGTCTCACATGAATAAAAAAAATTCAAAAAAAGGAGCCCCCACCATTGAAAAAGTCGGTCATCCCTTCTCTCAAAAAAATTCGAGCACTATAGCGTCATTGTTGTGCTTAAGGTTTTGTCCTTGATGTACTCGACTAGTATTGCTTGAGTATACCTGTTATGATGTTTGCTTGGTTGCCATTCATAATCATTTTTGTCTCCCAATTCTACTAGCCTCAAATGCCTCGATCGAAGTATGAACCGAGTGATGCAGTTTCTTAAAGGTCAGAAGGTAAAGATTGTTTTTGGTTTTAGTCTAAAATCTATTTCACTTGC
>NW_019247836.1:0-2906 GCF_002742605.1 Olea europaea var. sylvestris | reverse complement strand
ACATTCGAGAATACAGCAGGGCCACAGAAACATCAGGCAGTGGCACTGATGGTAGCCTCCGACCTATCGGTCTTCTATCGTTGCAGTTTCAAAGGTTATCAGGATACTCTTTTGGTACACTCACTGAGGCAATTTTATCGCGATTGCCAAATATATGGTACCATTGATTTCATCTTCGGAGATGCAGCAACAGTTTTTCAAAATTGTGACATCTTTTTAAGAAGGCCAATGGACCACCAAGCCAACATGATAACTGCACAAGGAAGGGATGATCCGAATCAAAACACGGGAATTTCAATCGTCAATTCTCGGGTGGCGCCTACATCTGATTTTCATGGTGTTAAAGGTAATTTCAGGAATTATCTAGGTCGGCCGTGGAAGAAATACTCAAGGGCTGTTTTCTTGAATACGGATTTAGATGGTTTCATTGATCAAAAAGGGTGGAAAGAATGGAGGGGAGATTTTGCCCTTTCAACATTATATTATGCAGAGTATATGAATACAGGAATTGGGGCTTCAACACAAAATAGAGTGAAATGGCCTGGTTTTCATGTGCTGAAGGACCACCAAGAGGCCAATCCCTTTACAGTGAAGAATTTCATACAAGGAGACTCATGGATTCCATCTACTGGTGTGCCATTTTGGGCTGAAATTTAAATCTCGAGTTAATGTTAGAGCATGTTTGGCTAGCTGCTTCTACCAAAAAAGTCGATTTTTTCCACATTATCACTCTTGTATGGCAAAATAAACCACACGTGCCTGTCTGTGTGTAATATAACTACTGGTTTGCAATGGAAATGTATCGTGTCTAATGTCGTCTGTCAATTGATGTTCTAATTGCTGGGATTTGTTCTTGTTAGCTAATATTCTACTCTTTTTTACACAACTTTGAAAGCCCATTTTATATGACTATAAGTTAAATTAAGAGAGCCTGTGTGCTTTACATATTTGTGTTATATTGAACTTTGATTCGGGTGTAAACGATATTTTGTCCCGCCAAATAAATTCCTAGATCGTGTGGGGCCAACATTGTGTGCCACGGATTCACATGGATGGTCACACTCATCAAGGTTAAGGCCCTTGATTTTATTTATTTACTTTTATTTTTATTTTTTTTGCTGTTTTAATAATTTAGGTTAAACTTTCTTGGACTCTTTTTTGTTGTGCAGTGCTTGACAAGATTACTAAGGGCCTTTAGAAGAAGAATAATAAATTAATAAAGTAAATGATCATTGACGGTAATTCTGTTGGTAATTGTAAACAATATGAATATTGACGATTTTGATTGAAATTTGTATTTTTGGAGGATTCAAAGAGTTTTGTTAGAATTAATAGTGACGATGCTGTTGATGCTATTAGGACTTATCGTTTGTACTTAGTCATCGACGATTCACTCATAAAATTTTATTCTTCGTATTTTTTTATAATTTAATAACAGATAAGATATTTTTTTATTTTTTTCTTAAAACATTACTAACTGATAATTTCTTTTTTTTTACTTTAAAATTTTTAATGGGAGTTTCGGCTAGGATTTAATTTTCATATTTTATTAATTTATTTATTGTCAATTTTTCTTTGATTAATTAAATTTGCAGAACTTTGTTGATTTTTTTTTTAATTATAGCACTGAAAAATTAATACATTTTTATAATATTAAATCGAAAGAAAAATTCAATATAATTAACTTGACATGCATTAATGCAAAAAGGGATTGATTTTTTGGATCTTTAGGATGCGTTTGGTTTGCGTTTTATTTTCTATTTTATGTTTTGAATTCATTTTCATTTTTTTTAGTTTTAAAGATTATTTTAAAATTGCAGAAAACGCATTTGATTTGTCATTTTGAAAAATTGTTTCTCAAAAAAAAAAAAAAAACTATAAAATCCGTTGGTTGAAAATTTTCAGAAATGGTTTTATGATTTCAATTAATTTGATTATTTTTAGTAAAATATATCAATTTTATGTTAATTCACGATCAAAAAATATAAATTTTAAAGTTAGTAAAAATTAAAAATGAATCATTATAAGATTGAGAGATAGCACTAGAGAGATGGATTCTCCATTATGGTTCTTTGAGGAGCTTGAGCGAGAGAGGGATTGAGAGATGGGTATTCGTATTTTGGTAGGTTTTGTGTGATTTTATTAATTATTCTAACTTTAAAAAAAAAAATTTAAGTTCATTTTCCTTATTTTGAGTGTTTTCAAATGAAAACACTCAAAAAGGTCAAAAATTCCTTTTAAATGTTATGTTGTAAAATTTTTTTTATTCGAAAACACTCTTTTGAAAATAATATATCAAACACATTTTGAGTTTTTATAAAGTTAAGAATTGAAAATTACCTCAAAACAGCAAACCAAACCCTCATTTGCAATAGGCTTAAAAGAAAGAAATATCTATATTCATCTGCTCATTAAAGTGTTTGTTAGAATAAATTAAAAGGTTAACTTCAAATTTAATAATTAATTTTGCATAGGATTCTCAATTAGTATCAACTTTCCAACTACTCATTTTCGTGGGATCCATCACTTATACTTTTATCAAAATAAACTTTTTTGCTCTCCAAAATAGAAACTAAATGTGTGTTTGGGAAAGTTCAACAAGTTGAGATCAAATCAACAATTATTTTTACTCACATTTCACATGATCCATAGTTTTATAAGCTTTTGAACCCCAAAATTCATCAATTTTTATCAAATATATTATTATTTTTTTTTTTCCAAAAACTTTGTCAAACAACGATAAATAATTTCACCGCTAGACATACAAAAGATTTATCTGTGATGGGAACAATTGAGTCAAGAAAAGTTCAAAAGTTAAAACTAAAAAAAAAAATCCAATGTAGGAAGAATTTATTTTTGTTTTAGCACTATAGATATTAAAACACAAGTTGATGTGACACTAATGT
>NW_019247835.1:0-1401 GCF_002742605.1 Olea europaea var. sylvestris | reverse complement strand
TTCTTTAATTAATTATCTTAATTGGTTATGTATATTTAATTACTTTATTTTAAACACTTATTCAATAAAAAAATTAATATTTATTTTAATTTCTTCTTAAAATATTCACAAAAATAAATGAAAAAGAAAAAAAAATATGAGCCTTAAAAAAATGGGGACTTGGACGTCCGGATTCGGCCTGGACGTTTGGATCTAGCGCTGGGGCTGCCGAAAAACTCCATTTTCCGGCGAGCTCCATCCCATTTTTTCACTTTTTTTAACCTTTTCAAACTCAAATTCGACTTTTTCTTATACTTTAACTTTAAAAATTTGAATTAAACTTTTATAACATATTCAAAGCCCTAAACATTCAAATTCCCACATGTGTTAGACCTCAATGGTGGGTAAATTATAAAGAAACAAATCTAAAATGTGAGAAATGGCGATCTCCGGCAATGGTGATGAGACTTTTCTTTTTCTTTTTTCTCTTCTCTTCTCTTAGTTTTCTCTTTCTATTCTCTTCTCCTCTCTTATTTCGGGTATTTTTTGACCCTATGGTATTGTTTACATTTTCATCTTTTTTTTTAATGGGATTTTTTTGATCAAAGGCTATTGTGAAAAGATGGCTGGGTCAATGGGTCATCTTCCACTATTTCCTCTGTGGTGATGGTGGCCATGGGGTGAAAATTTGGCTGGGGTTAAGGTAGGTGGTTTTGGGAACTTTAGGTGGGATTTGGAAAGGGGATGTGGTGGTGGGAGTGGCTAGGGAAGAAGAAGACTTCTTTTTATTTATTTTTTATTTTTTAAATATATCATTTACATTTTTTATCTTTTCTGTATGAATTTTTTTTATTTATTCAAAGTTTTAGAATAGAATTTTTCTTTAATTGGGCATTAAATAGCAAACAGGGCAATTGTAATCAGATCATAATTTTTTACTTCTTGCACCACATTTAGTTTGTATAAAGATTCTTAATCTTTGTTCATTATAGCTCTTATATTCTTAACGATTTTTCATGTTATTCTTATTTCCAAACTTTTCATTCGTTTACAAATTTTGAATTTGATAACAATTTTATGTATAAAAGTCCAGTGAATTAGCGTAGAACGACTACTTTTTCCATCATATCATTACAAAATAAATAAATAAAAATGCACAGAAGTTTTTTTCTCCCCTTTGTTTCAAAGCATAAAATAAAATATTTTAGTATAAATCATCATCAAGGATGAGAAGCGCTAATTCATGGAAGATTGAAGATAAGAATTAGACAAAAAAAGTTAAGAAAATTATTACTACAATCAGCAAAGTAGGGAGTTTATCTGTAAATAAAATGTAGTGTGACAAATAAAATGTGTAGTATCAATATAACCTCATTTTATGCATGTCGGGTACGAGGTTGTCACTTGTCACTATGTATTTTC
>NW_019247834.1:0-1401 GCF_002742605.1 Olea europaea var. sylvestris | reverse complement strand
ACAAGTAAATCCTAGAGCATTTTACACTCCTTGTGGGTGTCATAGTCTCAATCTTGCACTTTGTGATAGGCCACTTGTTGTACGAAAGCTAAATCTTTCTTTGGAGTGGTGCAACATATATATACTTTATTTTCATCATCTACTAAAAGATGGAATTTTTTTAAAGATAATGCAAATGGCCTTACTCTTAAGCCTTTGTCTCAAACACGTTGGGAAAGTCATGTTGAAAGTGTTAGAGCAATAAAATTTCAAGCTTCACAAATAAGAAATGCACTACTTGAATTGGCAAGAGTTGATGATCCTAAGACAAAAAAGTGAGGCAGGGTGTTTGGCAACATATAAAATGGAGAATTTTGAATCCTTACTTGGAATGGTTATTTAGTATGAAGTGTTGAATAATGTTAATAGAGTAAGCAAACATTATAATGTTAATAGAGTAAGCAAACATTTGCAAACAGAGGACATCCATATTGACGCTGTTATAGACCATTTAAAAGGGATCATTTCATTTTTTCAAAAGCTATAGAGAAACTGGATTTGAATCGGCCGAAATTGATGCTAAAGAGATTGCAAATGAATTAGATATTGAATCGATATTTCGTGAAAAAAGAGTTATACATAGAAAGAAGTAGTTTGATGAGATTTCTTGTGAAGAGATAACAGAAACAGTTGAAGAATCTTTCAGGGTCAATAATTTCTTATTATAGTAGATCAAGCTCTATCATCGCTTCAAAATAGATTTGAACAATTTCAGGAATATGATGATATTTTTGGATTTTTATTTGATTTGGAAAAGCTTAAATCCATTGATGATGCTAAAATGAAGTGCCGTTGCATTAATCTTGAAAATTATTTGAAGCATAACACAGTATCCGATATCAATGGAATTGAATTATTTTCTGAGTTGAAAGTTTTAAGGGAAGCAATATCTACAGAAATGAATGGAGCAATTGATGTGTTAGATTACATTAAGAGAATGAATTGTTGTTTTGCAAATATTTGGGTTGCTTACAGGATATTATTGACAATCCCAATCGCTGTTGCCTTCGCTGAAAGAAGTTTTTCAAAGTTAAAATTGATTAAGTCCTATCTTAGATCAACCATATCACAAGAGATGTTGAATGGATTAGCTATGATTTCTATTGAAAAAAAATTGTTGGAAAAACTTGATTTGAATTGTTTGATTACTAATTTTGCATCTCAAAACATAAGAAGATTAAATATGATGTTAGCTTAATCTCTCGGATTGTAAGTGATATTTTATTTAGCAATTCTATATTTTAGATTGTACAAAGTTTCATTTAAATATTGCTATACGTGTTGAAAAACAAAGTATGAGGACTCAAGATTGCCGACTCGCTTAGGGCCTCCGAATTGTCAGGGCCGGCTCTGTCCTTACTC
>NW_019247833.1:0-1401 GCF_002742605.1 Olea europaea var. sylvestris | reverse complement strand
GATGTGATGTTCTGTAATACGATAACATAAACAATCAATAAAACAAAGAAATAGGCCTATGTCGCTTCCTAGAAAAATGAAAACATGGTGTATAATAAATCCATTGGTTAAATCCATTGATCAAAATTTATATTTAGTGTCATTATGATTATTTAATGTAATTTTATTTGACCATAATCATCCAACTTTATATTTAGTTTTACCATGATCATTCAATTTATTTTCGTCAAGACAACTCAATTTCATACTACGTTTCACCTTGTTCACCCAATTTTATATAACGTTCAACATGATCACCCAATTTTTTTTTTTCAACATTTTCACTAATTTTAAAATGGATAAAACGGTAACTTTGCACTATATATAAAATAAAATTTTAAAAAATAAAATAAAAAAAATTATTTTAAAAAATTCTGCTTAAAAAATAAAATTAATTTTAAAAAACACTTACATAGAAAAATAAAATTTAAAAAAACATTTAGAAAAATAAAATAAAAGAAAAACTTATTTAAAAAAATATTTTAAAATAAAAAAAAAACTTTTATTTTTTTTATTCAAATTTATTTTTTATATATAGTACAAAATTACCATTTTATTCCTTTAAAATTAGTGAAAATGGTGAAAAAAAAGTTGGATAGTTATGGTGAAACGTTATATGAAATTGAATAATCATGATAATACTAAATATAAAATTGAGTTATATAAAATCAAATTGATTGACCATGATAATACTAAATATAAAGTTAAATACCCATTGGTGGATTTAACCCTAAATCCCCTGCCACTTGGTAAAATTTTGGATGGATTATTGGGAACAAGAACATACCCTCCTTTGTCCATATTTCATTGTTTATATCGAGATGAAGGAGAATCTTGGCAAGATATCTATTGCATGTTTCTTTAGCGAATATAATGTGGATATACTCTAATATGCACACATATTGCAATCTAAATAGGTACTAATGAATAACCAAAACGTGGTGAATAAGAAAGATACTATAATTCAATAATAGTTGAAAGTAAATTTAAATTAAATAAATTTATTCTTTTAACTATTTAAACTTTTAAATAAGATTGTTTAATCAAATCTTGTTTGATATTCATTACTTCATCAAAATAAGCTTTTTAATAATAAATTTTTGGAAATTTTGGTTAAGAAGTAGAAAAAATTCGAGTCTATGCGTAAAATACTTAATTATGAGAATGTATAGTTGAAAATGAATTTGAAAAAAAAAAAAAAAGAGTTTTGAAATAATGGAAATCATATAAGGGGCAAATTTCACTCAAATAATTTGACAGCTTCGGACAAAATTTCTATGAAACAATTAAATCACTTACATGCATAGATTGGATTGGGTCGATTTTTTACGACGTGCATTGCATAAATTAAGTTAAACAAAC
>NW_019247832.1:0-1401 GCF_002742605.1 Olea europaea var. sylvestris | reverse complement strand
TTTCAAATTTGCTTGATAAAGGATAGTGGTAGAGAGAGTCTTGGTACCATTGAAAGTGTGATAGTCCTTCATGCAACACTGCTGCATGTTTAAGAGAGTAATAATGCTATTTAAGATACTGACATTATTTTACTAAAAGAGTGCACATAATGCTCCTAAGCAAAGAGAAGCTATATCTTCAAACCATTGTGGATTTGTTGCTTTCACTTTGCCTGTTAACCATGTCATTTTAGATAAGATGTTAGAGAGGGACTGCATGTATTCATGTATTCATTTAAATCTCGTCTTTAGCTATTTAGCACACCCCCCATGTGTATACCAAGTTCAAACTTTCCATGGAAGGCAACATATAAGTTTTTTAATAGGTGGGTGGCCGACAGGACTTGAACCCTAACATTTTACTTGGTTGTGATAGTAGTACATAAAACCATCTCTGAGGGAAGAGAAGGACTACTATTGAGTATAATCTATGAAATGGTTAAAAAATATTTAGAGAAAGTTGGATTCTATTTATAAATAAATATGCGCCTTCTGGCTGCCCAGTACAAGCCTATAGCTGCCTTATCTACTCCTCTAGTTACTGATTATGTCTAAGTCAGCCAGGTTCCTACCTAAACAAATAATACATTAGATCACGTGCCTATATTTCTGGTAAGGCTCGAACACATGACACTGTAGTTTGTGGCACTTAGTTAGGTGGTGTGATTTGAAGCCATGAAGTAATAGTTCTAGGTCTTATCGTTGTGCACTCGAGTATGACTCATAGCAGTTTGCTGTCTTAGACACTGAATTGATAAGTTGAACCAACCACATTGTATTCTCCGATTACATCCTGTTCTTAGTTTGAGATGGGTTAGCGTTACTAGTAGTCTCGTAAACACCTTTTTTTTTGCCCTTTTGCATATATGTTTTCAGCAAATTATAAAAGGTGTGTGTCCAATTATGACTTGCATGTAATAAAAGAAGAAAAATAGAATGAAGACTGCTGCCTCACAATCTCCATTCTCCTCGAGCTGTCAATTTGTGCAACCAAATGTGAAGGAAACAAAAATTTGGTGTAGGCCTGCGATTATAGTATGTTAGTGTTATTTGAAATGTTGAAAATATTCTCGTAAGTTTTTAATTAAATTCTGAAGTAGATTTAATTTAGGTGTATTAAGATTGAGTCATGCTTGGAAAATTGCAATTGTAAGTTCCATATAACTTGATGAATTATTCATAGTCAACGATGAACTGAGATCATTCAATTGAGATTGTACAACGTTAATTTACATGGAATGACCTGATAAGCCGCCCATACTCTTAACATATTCTAGAAGAATCAAGGGAAAACAGAATCTGTTGGGGAGCATGTGCTGATGGAAAAACAGTTAGAAAATTAGCTATAAATAAAGGTAGAGG
>NW_019247831.1:0-1401 GCF_002742605.1 Olea europaea var. sylvestris | reverse complement strand
AGAACTCAGAATCTGGACAATTATTTGCTTCATCAAATGAAGAGGGTTCAGAATTTAATAAGTCCAGACTAGAGAAAAAGGTGACAAATTCTTCATTATTAAATCTGATTGGAGATCTTATATTTCTCCTTTCTCTATCCCTAGTTAACTGATAATCAGCAAGTGTGGGATCTAAAGACTCCGCCTCAATTTTAGTTTTATTTTGATCAGGGTTTTCCTCAGACTGAGAGGTCTCCACCTCAATTAGATCATCTAGATTTTCAAATTCATCAGTTTTGTTTTCCAGGATGGTTTCTTTCATTTGTGCAGGTTCTAAAGTTTTAAGATCAGTTGATTTTACACAAGGCATGTCATTTTCATTGAAAATGACATTTCTACTAATAATGACTTTAAAGCCATTTTGGTCTCTAACCCATAGTCTGTACCCTTTTGTTTCCTTTCCATAACCCAGAAAAACACACTTTAGGGACCTAGGTTCTAGTTTCCCTTCATTCTGATGTGAATAAGCAGTACAGCCAAAAACCTTTAGTTTACTATAATCAGGAGTTTTTCCAGACCATATCTTTTCAGGGACTTGAAAATCAATGGTGCTTGATGGACTTCTATTTATAAGATAGGTTGCTGTTTTTAGGGCCTCTCTCCAAAAAAACTTAGAAAGACCAGAACTATAGAGCATACATCTCACTTTTTCTAATAAGTATCTATTCATTCTCTCAGCAACACCATTTTGCTGAGGAGTATATGTTACAGTTTTGTGTCTTAATATTTCGTTATCTTTACAAAACAGGTCAAATTCAGAGTTGCAAAACTCAAGACCATTATCAGTCCTTAAAGGCTTGATTTTCTTATTTGTTTGGCTTTCAATCATTAATTTCCAATGTTTAAATTTTTGAAAAGTATCAGATTTTTGTTTTAAAAGGAAAGTCCAGATTTTCCTTAAAAAATCATCTACTATTAGTAGATAGTATCTAAATCCACTCAGAGTATTTACAGATGCTGGTCCCCAAAGATCAATATGTAAATATTCTAATAAAGAAGTAGATTTATGAATACCAGTTTTGAAAGGTAATTTTTTCTATTTTCCAAATACACAATTTTCACAAAAATCCAAACCCTTAACATTGTCCTTACTAAAACATCCAAGCTTATTTAAGATGATTAGTCCCTTTTCTGAGATATGTCCAAGTCTTTTATGTCAAATTAAAGACTTATTGGAATCATAGTTTAGGGCTGTAGAGCAGTGATCTATTACATATTGAGCACATACAGTATATATGCCATTTATCTTTTGAGAGAATATGATAGTTTTATTTCCTTGCATAAGTGTTAGAAAACCTTTATGAATCATGATGCTGTATTTATTATCTAGCTCACCCAAGGAAATAAGATTTCTTTTTAACT
>NW_019247830.1:0-1401 GCF_002742605.1 Olea europaea var. sylvestris | reverse complement strand
AATCGCCCCCGGCGCGATTTTTGTTTCCCAGCAATCAGTCAAATTTTAGCTGATTCCGACACCGTCGCGAAAAATGACGAAATAGCCCCTGGCACGATTTTTGTTTCCCATCAATCAGTCAAATTTTAGACGATTCCAAAACCGTCGCGAAAAATGACGAAATCAACCCCGGCGGAATTTTTTTTCCGATGAATTGGTCAAATTTGAGGCCATTTGGACACCGTCGTAAAAAATGACAAAATCGCCCCCCGCGCGATTTTTTTCCCATCAATCAGTCAAATTTTAGCCGATTACGACAACGTCGCGAAAAATGACGAAATTGCCCCCGGCGCGATTTTTGTTTCCCATCAATCAGTCAAATTTTAGCCGATTACGACAACGTCGCGAAAAATGACGAAATTGCCCCCGACGCGATTTTTGGTTCCATCAATCAGTTAAATTTTAGACGATTCCAACACCGTCGCGAAAAATGACGAAATTGCCCCCGGGGCGATTTTTTTTCCGATCAATTGGTCAAATTTGACCCCATTTCGACACAGTCGCGAAAAATGACGAAATCGCCCCCGGCGCGATTTTTGTTTCCCATCAATCAGTCAAATTTTAGTCGATTCCAAAACCGTCGCAAAAAATGACGAAATCGACCCCGGCGCGTTTTTTTTCCGATGAATTGGTCAAATTTGAGCCCATTTAGACACCGTCGCGAAAAATGACAAAATAGCCCCCCGCGCGATTTTTTTTCCGATCAATCGGTCAAATTTGAGCCCCTTTCGACTCCATCGCGAAAAATGACGAAATCGCCCCCGACGCGATTTTTGTTTCCCATCAATCAGTCAAATTTTAGTCGATTCCGACCCCGTCGCGAAAATTGACGAAATTGCTCCCAGCGCGATTTTTGTTTCCCATCAATCAGTCAAAATTTAGACGATTCCAAACCCGTCGCGAAAAATGACGAAATCGCCCCCGGGGCTATTTTTTTCCGATGAATCGTTCAAATTTGAGCCCATTTCGACACCGTCACGAAAAACGACGAAATCGCCCCCGTCGCGATTTTTTTCCCCTCAATCAGTCAAATTTTAGCCGATTCCGACACCGTCGCAAAAAATGACGAAATTGCCCCCGGCGCGATTTTTGTTTCCCATCAATCAGTCAAATTATAGCCGATTCCGACACCGTCTCGAAAAATGACGAAATTGCCCCTGCGCGATTTTTGTTTCCCATCAATATGTCAAATTTTAGTCGATTTCGACACTGTCGCGAAAAATGACGAAATTGCCCCGGCGCGATTTTTGTTTCCGATCAATTGGTCAAATTTGAGCCAATTTCGACACCGTCGCGAAAAATTACGAAATCGCCCCCGTCAGGATTTTTGTTTCCCTTCAATCAGTCAAATTTTAGCCGATT
>NW_019247829.1:0-1401 GCF_002742605.1 Olea europaea var. sylvestris | reverse complement strand
TAGTCATTATGATTGTTATATCTCTTGTAGCCCTAATTTCTTCTCTATAAATATGGGACTTTGTTTTCAATAAAACACACAAGTCTATTGACTTTTGTAGTTTCTTCTTATTTTTCTCTCTAGTTTGTAACACGTTGCTAGCATAGTTATCTCAAAATCAAAATAAATTAGTTGGAAGGTAATAGTTTTTATAAGCACAATCATCTATCATGTATACCAAAATTAATTTGTTGAAATGTACATATGCATCATAACGAGGTTACTTCTTCTTCTCTATTTTATGTATGTATGCATGCATGTTAATTATAATTCACGTTTGTATGAATAATCTATACACATTTATTCATGGTTTATTAAGTAATTTTGTACTTTACTATTAATTCATGCCTTTTGTTTCATACACAATCAGTTTTGTCAAAAAATATTTATGTATTAATTCTGTCATTTGATTTACTACATATTAGTTCTACCTTTAATTATACATTGAATTTTTGTATATGTGGTATTCACGTGCAAGTTTGGTATCTTCTGTATGTTGGTAAAAGATTTAGTGAATTTTATTAACTTGTATATATGAAGATTATTTTTCCTAAACCATGTTTCGCAATTAATTTTAATATATAAATTCATATCCTATTTGTTTGGTAATTAATTTTTATGTCATATGATCTTTGAATGGTAATTAATATTTTTAATCTGATTAAGTATTTTTAGATGATTCTTTATAAATTTTAAATTGATAATCCATCTACTGTTACTCCTGAAGTAGCACAACATTAAATTAATATTTCAGACTAATCTTTTTGCACCTGAAAAGCATTAATTATAATTTTCAATATTCTAGAAGAATATTGATATGTTGCTCTTGAAAAAACACAACTCTATAGATATTTTATTCTCATAGAAAATATACTCTTGAAGAGTTAAAGTTTTCTAAATATAGAGAAAAAGGGGTTCCAACTATCAATGTGTGCCCCTACAAATCTGTGCACTTCTAGAAAAATGAAATTGAGCGACAAGTGACGGAAAATGTTGGAAAATGGGACCATCTGCACTAGTCATATCCCCTTTTTCCTTAGCAGTCCTATTGGTTAAGAAAAAGAATGGATCTTAGCATTTTTATACTGATTATAGGATGCTCAATAAAGTGACAATCAAGGATAAAGGACCACTTTTCAATTCCAACGGTAGATGTCATGATCAATGAATTGCATGGAGCCCAATATTTTACCAAGCTTGACCTCAAAGCGATACAACCAAACTCGAGTTCATCTCGATGATGTGTGCTAGATGGCTTTTTGAACACATAGTGGACATCACATATATCTCTTCATGCCTTTTGGGCTTTGCAATGCGCCATCAATATTTTAAGCCACCAAGAATTTCATCTTCAAGACGTGC
>NW_019247828.1:0-1401 GCF_002742605.1 Olea europaea var. sylvestris | reverse complement strand
GTTTTCCAACACTACAAATAAGCAACTTATTGTCCTAATGGTGTGTAAACATTAAAAAAATATGGATATGCATATTAAAGGAATCACAACACAAGAATTAATATAAAAACATAAGGTCTTGAATTAAAAACTAAGAATCAACCAGTTTTGTCATCCAATACAAAGATATTTAGCCTAGCATATTAATGTAGGAAATACATGAAAAATAAAAGAACGACATCACCCGAATCATTAAAATATGAAAACAATTTGAAATCCTTCAATTTATGTCTTTAATTTCGAATCCGATTGATGAAGTCTTGTTCTTCAATGTATCTCTCTCTCTTTTCCTCTTTGTCGGCTTGCAAGATGATAAAAATTAGGTCCCCCGTGTTTTAGCCGAGTCTTGGTATAAATATGGTGCCCAAAATTCCAAACCAATACTTTCCATAACAAAATAAGAAAACAGAATTTTTTTTGTCGAAGTTGAACAATGAGTACGCATGGTACAATTGGTGCGTACGCATAGTAGCCTCAGTTGAGCTTCGGAAGTTCAATTTTCCAACCGTGCGTACGCAAGGCCTGCAGGCCCACGCATACGCATAGTTCAATTATTTTAGGGGACAATTTACAATTTGGTCCCTAAACTTTCTGAAGTGTGTGTTTTGGTCCTTTTCCAAAATTTCTTGTCCCATTAGCTTCTCTTCACTTCCAATTGACCCTTGGTGTTCTTAACTCATCGTTCTTCAGTCCAATTCAACTTTTAGATTTTTGCATTCTAGTCCCCAAACTTTTCCATTGATGCAATTGAGTCATTTTTCCCGCTTATTTTCTTTATTCTTGTATCTTCCATTGATTGTAACATACCCACAATATATACATATGACTAAGCCATAATTCATCTAATTCACCAACAAATAATCAATTTTAATGGCCTAAATAAGTGTATAAAATACACTTATCAAACACCCTCAAACATGAACATTTGTTTGCCCTCAAACAATCTATAGCCCGACCTACTTAAACTTTGGTTAGATGGTATGCTGTTAGTCTCAGGATTGGATGATTGTGTCATTACTCTGAAAAGTGTCCAAATTATACATTTGAAATTAATATTCATTTATTCAATGTGAAACTTAAAGTGTGTGTGTAAATATTCATGTAAACATCACAACGTTCATAACTGGTTTGATTCTCAACCTGCAGTAGTCGATTATTTCCTTTCCTCACTCGTAAGATGCACACATAAGCTTTTCACTCACTTTTCCCGAGGTATACACTAAGGTTGACTTCTAGCTAATTCTGCTCCTTACCCTCTCTCATTCGGATAGATCTTAGCTAGTATAGGTTAACATCTTGACTAATAAGGATTCTCCTATATTTTTGATTACTTTGGCCTCTAAAACTCAAATGAGCTAATAA
>NW_019247827.1:0-1401 GCF_002742605.1 Olea europaea var. sylvestris | reverse complement strand
TGTATTGCTTTGAGGTTGGAAGTAGGTGAACTATTGAAGTAGGGATGTCTTGCGGACCTTCTAACCAATAAAGGAAAAGAGAATGTCACCAAATGACAACAACAGCAGCACGGTAAGCAAAGCTTCGAACTAACGGCTGCACCATCACAAGATCGAACCATTAACTTCATCATGGCGGATCGAAAGTTAGTGGGATAACAAGGGCGACGGCACGAAGGCACGCTCGTCGAGCAACTCACCTCTGTCAAAATCTAAGCCAAATAAGCCAATCGACACACCGCAGATCATTAGCTTTACGACATCTGAGGCTACGCATCTACTCAATCCACACCATGATGTTTTGGTCATATCTTTGAACATCGCCAACTGCTTAGTCAAGCGTATTTTGATAGACAACGGCAATAGTGCAAACATATTTTTCCTGGAGACCATTAAGGCTAAGGGAATTCCAGAAGAAAATATTACACGCCGAACGACGATGCTAATTGGTTTCAGTGGTGAACAAAAGAATAATCTAGGCGAGATTGTTTTGCTTGTTTATGCGAAAGGGGTTAACCTTCACACCCAATTCCTCCTAATGGATAGTCCTTCAGCATATAATGTTATTTTGGGGAGGCCCTAAATCCATTAAATGAAGGCCGTACCATCAACGTTTCATCAGGTACTCCATTTCTCGACCAAATGGAGAATAAGAGAAATTTTTGGCGACCAAAGGGATTCCAGGAAGTGCTACCAAAATTCACTCCACTCTAACAGTTCTTTATAGCAATTACAGCAATCCCAACCGACCATCCCAGACCAACCAGATGTGGAAGAACTAGATGAAGTACAGATCCACCCCAACTTCCCATATCACAAAACTCAAGTCGAAGCAAGGCTAGAACTAAAGCTCAGGCAGTGCTTTATCAAGTTCCTCATAGAACACTGATAAGAGTGTAAAATACTATATTTTTCCCTCTTAATTATTGCATTCATGTGATTATATTATGTCAAAATGCACTCATTACTCTTATGTTTTGGTTTAAGTTGCATTTTGGTGAAAATGGTGAAATTTGGAAGAAACAAATGAAAAGGGACCAAAGCGAGAAGAAGTGAAAATTCAGGGACCAAGTTGCAAATAATTCATAGATGAGACGGGTGATGGAATGATGATTTGAGAAATTTAGGAGTCCATTGGTGCAATTAGAAGTCAAAAGAAGTTAAATATGCCTATAATATTTTCACAAATCAAATTCCAACCAGATACAAGGATTTTTAGATTTTGAGTCGAACATTGAGATCAACGTTTGACCTAGTAAAAGTCCGAATTTGGAAAGATCTATTTCTATCAAGATTGTAGTACGTTGAGTTAGCTTTCCAATGAAACTTGAATCACCTCAATCGGACTTCTGGAGAGAAAGT
>NW_019247826.1:0-1401 GCF_002742605.1 Olea europaea var. sylvestris | reverse complement strand
TTTTTTCTCTCTCTCTCTCTCTCTCTCTCTCTCTCTCTCTCTCTCTCTCTCTCTCTACACACACACACACTATATATATATAGTCAATTAAAAGATCTTTTGTCTTAATGTTTACGAACACCGAATTTGTCATACATGCAGCCATGTCGCATAAACCAGAAAATGAAAAGTAGTTAATTATTAATGACAAAGGAACAATCGATAAATGAATTATGTGAATAAAACACACACAGTCGTGACACACATACGTGAACATTAACATAGATTTCTCAATGATTAAATAAAAGTACAGTGAATTTCAAAACATTAATGAATAGATACACATTCATTTATTCACTCGTTCATTTATCTTTGATGCATAAATTACCACATAGCAATAAATTACGCTTAATTTACACACAAAATTCATATATATAACATAAATCAAAATTCTCATACATGTGTAAATTCGTTTATGAACATGTAGTGCTATCGATTATCAAAACAAAATGCAAGAGTCCATTTATATCATAAAATTTAACATCAATCACAGAATCATGGCCAAATAAATTAACTATTTTGGTACCTTAATGAGGGGCTTGAACGTAATTAAGAATTTCAGGAATGTGAAGCAAAAGTAGAGTGGAAATATTTTAGGCGTGTGTTGAACTGCTCTTTTGATTACAATTAAGAATGATTTATTAGTAAAGGAAGGTGCACAATTAAGGTCTCTTTCTAGTTTTATGGCCATTATTTAAGGATAAAATTATACTAATTGAGCAATCAATAAATCCGTGAAGTTGACTCGTGCTGGTTCAATTCCTCCTCTCTACTGTCTAACTATAAACCTAAATTAGATTAGATAGAATTTATTTATTTAAACTAAAGAAAAAGATATATGTTTTGCTATGGTTATTTACCTAATGGGAGTTATAATATTATAAGACAAATATGTATAATGTATTATAGATTTAATTGAATTATAAGCATATTATAATTAATTTTAATAGACAAGTCAATCGTCTAAGATGTTCAACGTACGTTCCATTATAAAACATTTGGTTAGTCACGATGAAAATAATTATATTAATTGAACAATAAATATAACATTATGAAATTAATCTAGATAGACATGATAATCACGAATAACGAGTAAGCGGCATTACAAAATCCTATCCCTTGAAATAAATTTCGTCCTCGAAATTTAAACATACCAAATAAATGTGCCTATTCTCTTAACCTTGAGTTTATTGTCTACTCAATTTTAGATTTTGGTGCATTGACTTGATCGTACAATATATGGAATGTTAACAACAACAAAAAGTACCAAATATATTTAAATTCATCGTCGGCATAAAAATTTAACACAAGACAATCAAATTATTTATTTAGTTATTTATAATATACTTTCACAACAAATTG
>NW_019247825.1:56976-74225 GCF_002742605.1 Olea europaea var. sylvestris | reverse complement strand
GTTTGATAGTATTGGTAATAGGGAGAGGTTGAATCGGTTTGGTGTTGCATTTTTTCCTTGTGAATTTCAAGATCGAAGGAATTTTTGTTCCCTGAAGATAAAGAAACTGGAGTTGCGTCTTGAGCAGAATCTGGATACCGCGTTATGAATTATTACAGAGGATTTTTTATAGGTGAATTCTTGACGATTCCAAGTAAAAATCTATTCTAATATCCTAAACTTATAAGGAATTCTGCAACCTTTTATTGCCCGTTCCTCCTCTCCGTAGGTTATTAGTTCCAATTGTCTACCATTATTTTAAATGTTTAATGATAAATAAAGGCTTATCTTTTTAGATCTACTGTACTGAAATTTATAAAAATACAAAATTTTAAATTGTACTTAATAAAATTTTGATCCTCTCCCTCTCCCAACACCACGACAGCTTTACCGCGAAGGTATATTCATGTACTGACGTCGAAAAATGACAATAATTAAGTTTCACAACTTAATCATAAAAATATTTTTCAATAATATAAGTATATTTTTTCTTTTTCTTAATATATTTTTATTGTCGTATTCTGATTTATATTGGAGTTATACTCTAGTAAAAACAAAGAAAACACACATTTGTTTTGTAAGTCAAAATTTTCGAATGTTAACAATGTTTTGTTTTACATTGTTTTTAACAAACTTTTCTCGATTAATGTTTATAAATTATTTATACTTCCTAAATCACTTTTATCTACACATTTAGTACAATTTACAAGTATTGCTCACTTATTTATATCTATTTAAGTTATTTATAAACACTTCCTAAAATATATTTTCAACCCATGCTTGATTATTGTTTATAATTTATTTATAAATTATTAAGAGCTTGTTCGGTAGTGATTATGAGAATTGATTTTTTTAACGTTAGAGAAAAAGTGAATTCTATATATGAATGAAAAAGTAAAAAATGACAGCTGGAATAGTATAATAACGATAAAAAAAAAATTTACTTTTTAGGGTGAAAATTTGCTAACAAACAGGGGCTAAATTACTTTTATCCGTGTATTTCGTGAAATCCACATGTATTACATATCTATTCATCACTCATTTTCATCTATTTATAATTTAAATCGTTTATAAACAACTCCCCTAGCATTTCAAAATAGCGTTCACATCTAAATTAATTTTGACTACAAAATTTTGTTGCCTTGAAGTTAATGCTTCCATAAAAATAAAAAACATGGGGAAAATTTAAAGAAATGAAAAAAATGAAAATAAAAATCAATAAGTCTTCACGTACAGGAAGACTTTCACAGGTACTTAACCGGGTTTCAAAATAGCTGACGTTGCAAGGCTTGGTGGGAAAAATTAAAAAAAGAAAGAAAAGGCGTGAATTGACTCATTAGGGCAAAACTGAATATGAGTCTCTCGCCTTTCTTGCTCTGCTTTCATCCTCCGACCGACGCATCCAGTGACCGTCGAACGACCACTGTAGAAGACACCTCCGATGAGCCATTTGAACGACCGGCCAAGGTACCATTTTCTCTCTAAAGAAGGCACCGAAGGAACAAGGTTGTATCTTAACCTAGTCACATCTCTTCCATGTTTTGAGCTGCCATAATCCTTGTCTGAGATGCCATTTCACTGCCTTATATTCGAACATGGTAGTATTTTAACGAACTCAAATTTCACTGCCTTAATCCCCGTTTGAGTTGCCATTTTCAAGTATGGAATTTTTTTGCTGCCTTAATTTGTTCCTGTAATTTTATTCACGTAATTTCTTCCTGTGCATTTCTTGTTGTAATTTTACGAGTTTGAATCTCCTGTGATTAATTTGAATTTGAGTTCATACAAGGTTGTTGAGAAAAATTCATTGTGTAGGTCGAAGGTCTAACAATTTAAGTTTATGGTTGTGGGCCTATATCAGCTATGATGTTGGGTTTTGTTGATGTATGTAGTTATGTTTTTTCAGTTGGAGGGAGGCTAGGGATGAGTCAATTGGATGCTTAACATTGTTATTATCTGTCTGCAATGAGTTTGTTGTCACTCTCAAGAATGCAAAACGAGTAGATTATGTTTGATTTCGGACAAGGCTGCAGCATTTTGCATTTTGTGTAATGAGTTTGAATTGTTCTCAATTTCAGGATAAGAGGGTCAAATTTTGGAGTTTGTCACTGTTGTAGAAGCACGGCTCTTTACTTCAAGGATTGTCCGAGAAAAATTTGATGCATGTGGTGCCAACTTGGAATTAAAAAATGTTTTGAGGTTGCAAAGAACACCGATTTCTTTCGAGTGAGATCGAACCCATTTCATTACCTATTTTGATCATTCTACATATGGCAAACGCACGTTTGGTGGTCATGAACGGTCGAATCACTGTTTTTAGCAGAAACGATATAATTATTGTTTTATTTTAACTGAAACGATATTTATGTAGTTTTAGTTATGATTTAAACTAAAACGATATCAACGTCGTCGACCTTGTGCTAAAACGATAACAATATCGTTATGCATCAAAATCACAAGTGAAGTAAAGACATTCATATCGTTTTAGTACAAATTTGACGAGTTGAAAATCATTTCAATACAAATCACAATTACAACAATATAGATATCGTTTCTTTTCATATAAAATGATAATGGTATCGTTCTGACAAAAAACAACGATTCGACCATCCACAGGCACCCATCGTGCCTTCAATATAAGTGGGACGATCAAAAGAAGTCATCAAATGGGTTGATACTATTCGAATGGCTTAGAAAGAGCGAACGAAGATACTTTCTGCTGGAATAATTCGAAGGTGGTATAAAATCATGGGAACACAAATGTTCCCATAGTTTCTTTCAAATGAGATCGAACCCACTTGATTGCCTATTTTGATCATCTTACATATGTCAGATGCATGTCTGGTGGTCGTGGACAGTCGAATCGTTGTTTTTAGCAGAAACGATATAATTATCGTTTTACTTTAACTAAAACGATATATATGTAGTTTTAGTTTTTATTTAAACTAAAATGATATCAACGTCGTCGAACTTGTAATGAAATGATAATGATATCATTATGTATCAAAATCACAAGTAAAGTAATGATATTCATATCGTTTTAGTACAAATTTGACGAATTTGAAATCGTTTCAATTCAAATTACAATTAAAATGATATAGATATCGTTTCTTTTCATATAAAACGATAATGGTATCGTTTTGGCTAAAAACAATTATTCGATCGTTCACGATCACCCGTCATGCCTTCAACATATGTAGAACGATCAAAAGAGATCATCAAGTGGGTTGATACCGCTCGAATAGCTTAGAAAGAGTGAACGAAGATACTTTCTGCTGTAATAGTTCAAAGGTCTTATATAATCATGAGAACACAAATGTTCCCATAGTTTCTTTCGAGTGAGATCGAACCCACTTGATTATCTATTTCGATCATTTTACATATGTCTGGTGGTCGTAGACTGTCAAATCATCGTTTTTAGACATAACGATATGAATATCATTTTATTTTCGAATAAACGATGTATAGGTAGTTTTAGTTCTTATTTGAACTGCAACGAGTTAGAACTCATCAAATTTGTAATTAAACGATATGTATATCGTTATGTACCAAATCACGATATAATGTAACGTCGTTCATATCGTTTCATTACAAATTTGACAAGTTCGAAATCGTTACAGTTTAAATAATAATTATAACGACATTGGTATCGTTTCTTTTCACTTGCAACGACAATTATATCGTTATGCTTAAAAATGATGATTCGACCATCCATGGCCACCCGGCATATGTCCGTCGTACATATGACGATAAAAATAGGTCAGCGAGTAGGTTCAATCTCACTCAAACAAAGCTATGAGAACATTTGTGATTCCATAATTGTCTTTCACCTTCGAGTTGTTCCGATAGAAACATGCATCTTCTTTGGTTCTTTTTGAAAATTATACAAAAATGACATAGATGTTGTTTACTCATTCCCTGGCGTGTGCCTAAGCCTCTTAAGTAGTTAAGCAGTGTGTATTTTATATCGAAACAACATATACATCGTTGTTATATTTCAATAACGATTTCAATGTCGTTACGCAAATCAATTAAGCAGTGTGTTTATTATATCGAAACGATATAGATGTCATTTTGTGTTTCAGGAACAATGTCAATATCGTTATAAGGACATTTTAGTCCTTTACAAATTAAATTTTCCATGTTTTATAACTTTAGGCATTTTAAACAAAAACCTTAGATGTTGGTCTTCTTAAACTAATGTTTAGTTTGACTTGCCTTTTTAACTCAATTCCCCTTTATTTTATTTTGTTATAGTTATTTTAATTGTTTTATGAGAATAAACTTTTAAATTTTGGTCAAAATCAACTTCTTTGGTCAACTAAATTGTTTATCCTTGTACTGCAACAAAATAAAAATGTTTGGCACGGTGAGTGCCACAAAGTGAAGATAAAATTAACAAAAAAGTAAAAGGATTGGGACCATTCTCTTTGGTCAAATAAGCCATTTGTCCTTGTGCTGTAACAAAATAAAAAGGTTTGGGACGGTGGGTGCCACAAAGTGAAGATTGAGATAAAGTCTACGAAGAAGTAAAAGGATTGGGAATTGCTGCAATTATCCCTCTTTGAAAAGTCGGAGAGAATGTCTTGTTATTTGCTCTTCAAAAAATTAAATTTTTTCATTTGATTATTTAAATATCACGGTAAATTAGTCATTTTACAATGTTAAGTAAAGAAAATAGACAGTAATACCTTTTGAGCAAAGAAAGTTCGATTTGAGTGCCTAAATATTGAAACTGAAATGATAAGGATGATTGTGCTAGAAGGCAAACGACAGGGATGATTTGTACAAAAAGGAAAATGATAGGGATATTTTGCACCAATTACCCCTATTTCATAGAAATGATTTAACGGAACATGTTAGAAAGGACCAACTCTGTAAGAAAATTTGAAATAAAGGTTTAAGTGCCAACTTGAAACAATAGATACTACTTTCGCAATGAGTACAAATGATATGGACGCTTTTTGCTAATTACCTAATTACAAACACCTTACCTTGATTTTTAAAATTTTAGAAACCTTCCATGAAGTTTGCTTTTGATAACATAATCTTCTTGTAAGCAAAGGCAAATATACATTTCTCACTTTACCTTCTGTACCATTTTAAAATTATTATTTTATTATATATTTTTTCCTTCTTAGTATTGATCAAGATGTACCTCTTTCATGTTTTTGATTTAGAAATGAGAAAGGTAATTGAAATAACAATGAAACAACCTTTCGACTTCCTTACAGAGCAAGGCTTCTACTATCCCGATGAACAATGAAATACCCGTGAGAAGAGATTGGGTCTAACTCCATCTGGTGTGAGAATTAGTGGAGGTGGGCAAAACTTGACCGATCTCGCCAAAACCAACCAAATCGAACTGAACTGATTTGGGTCGATTTTTTCATTTTTTTAGGTGATGATTTAGGTTATAGGTTGTTTAGGCGGGTGGGTCGAATTGAGTCGGTGATGGAAAAGCTACCTACAGACGCTTTATGCCCAATCATTCTAGATAACACTTGCATCTTTTGTCTCACCCCTCCCAAAGAATATTTTTTATAGACACGCAAGGGCCGCGAGAGTGGTATCAAATCGAGGCAAACATTGAATACTAGATACGACCTCGATAGTGAAGTAATATTGTAATGGAATGGTGAAAAGAGCCCCATTGGGAATTAACCCATCAAAATCGATACAACCTGCTCAATCGACTCGGTTAGTCGAAAAGAAAAAAATTAAAATTAAAAAAAAAAGGAACGAAAATCACACAACAGAAGCCCTAAACTTAAACCCAATCTCTCATTCTCTTTTGCTCTTTCCCAAAATCGTCAATGCTGACCTTCATTTTTCAGTTGCCGACGTTGGTCATCAATCGTCCATTGATAGTCAGTACTAATTGTCCTCCAATGTCTGACTAAATCCCGTTTGAAGTTGATGTTAATAGTTATAGCCAATAAGTTTCTTTTTTAATTCCCACAAAGTTTTCTTTATTTGCTCCATTTTTCAAGATTTCGTTGTTAGATTGCATTAAATTCCTTATAGATGGTTTTTGCTATTTTAATTTCATTATATTCAAGTAATTCGCAGAATGTTGAATGTTGGATAGTTTAATTTTTCTTAGATTACTCCCAGATTTTATTATCTTATAATGTTTGAATAATTTGAAGATACAATTGTTTGCTTGAGTATGTTTTATCTTATTACTTTAGGGTGAAATGGAGTAATCTTTAAGGAATTATCTGTCTCTTTTGCTGCTACATTTTTTGCAGCTAGTTCAATTTGACATTTATTTCATTTGTTATACAAGCTCTCCCTTCTAGTTTTGCATTTTTTGCAACTAGTATCAATTGCATCACTTTGAAGTGAATATTATTTCAAAGAATTGGTCATATATTTGTATCTCGAAGTTGATTTGATTACTCTATCAAAGGAAAATTACTTGAAATGGATTGTGTTTTTTATTTTCGTTCAATTGGTTTTGTGTGGTACTTGTGACTTGGATATTTACAGTTTTGAATGGGTATTTGGATGATTGTTTTGAAGCAATTTTCTTTATGGTTTTTATTGTCTAACAGATCTTTTTGGTCTAAAATCTAAACCGACCAACCCAACTCGACCGAAACTTAATTGGGTTGGGTTGATTTTAGATCAAATCGACCATGTTATGTTGGGTTTGAGTTGGGTAAAAGACCGACTCAACCCAACCTATGCCCACTTCTAAGAATTAGTGATTTTAAGCAGGGATGTCAATGAGTCGAGCCGAACCTTGAGGCTAGCTCGACTCGAATAAAAATGTTTCAAATTTTTTTGACCCAAGTCAAGACGAGCTTTTGCTCAACCAAAAATCTAGGCTTGATCCAAGCTTTCGAATCGGGCCTTATCGAGTCAAGCCAAGTATTTTTTTAATAAAACATAGGGAGCTACTTGGCTACTTGTAAAAGGTGGCAACATGTTGCCTATTTGCAGGCAATAACACATTGTCTGTAACAAGAGTTGTTGCCTTTTGCATGTGGCTAAATAGCTTATTTTTTTTCCTCTTTTTTAAGGGTTGGCTCATTGTGGGTCAAAAATGGCCCATGACAGAAGCCAGCACGTGTCTTGGTTGGCTCGAGCTAAAGCTTATTCTAGTTCGAGCCACGAGCGGCTCGAGCCGACAAACCGAATTGACATAAATTTTGTAATATACAAATAGAGAATACTGGAGAGAAATTCTCAAAAAGGTTCCTTATACCTAGAGATGTAAATTTGACTTGTCAGCTCAAGCGGCCAGTGGCTCGGCCCGGGAAAAGTTCGAGCCGGCTTGACCCATGCTTGTTAAGGCAGCTATTGTGGCAGCTTTACCTGGCTTTATGTCAATCATTAAATTTGAATATTTTAAAACGATTATATTTTTTTGCTATTTATATAAGTTAAATTTTCGAGTTTCATATCAGTTTTTTAATCAGTTTAAGTTTTAATTTACAGTATTTTAGTTTCAACTCAATCTCCAATTTCTTTATTCTAATATTTAGTTTCTTTGACTCTAATATTCAGTTTTTTTTAATTTATTTTTTTTATTTTTATAATAACCATATAATGTAGATGGATTATTTGTTTCAAGAAAAATGGTACGCGAAATATTTTATTCATGTACAATTTTAACTCCGTCTAAACTGATTGTAGTCCGTCCCAAACCCGAAAAAAGGAGGAGCGTTGTAATTTTATTTAATTTATAATTCGAATAGATTGTACAAATTTTAAGTTTTTTTAAAAAAATGTTAGAAATGTCGTGAAGTTTGAAAAAAAATTGAGTCAGCTCGGCTCGGGCGAGCTCAGGTTGAGCCTAGATTTTTGGGCGAGCAAAAGCTTGGCTCAGCCAGGGCAGAAAGAAGCTCGCACCATTTTATTCTAGTTGAGCCTTGAGTTTCGATTCTTGAGCTGACTCGACTCGTTAACATCCCTACTCATACCCAGTATGCCTTCGGGTATTTATTGGTGACTTTTCGACCATGCAACTGCTAAGTGAGTTTTGACTTAACCCGGCTCAGCTCGGTAAGGCTCGAGCCTAGATTTTTTGGGCAGGCTAAAGTTCAGCTTGGCTTGGGCTGGAAGGCTTGGGCTGGAAAAATGCTAATATTATTTTACTCAAGCTGAGCACTGGCCTCGAGTTTTGGCTTGTAAGTCGACTCAACTCGACTCGTTGACTTCCCTACTCATACTCGGTATGTCTTAGGGTATTTATTCATGACTTTTCGATCATGCAACAACTAAGCGATTTTTTTGCCCATATGTATGGCGATTACCTTCCATTTTTATGTATAGTAGTTACCTCTCATCCATGTGTATAACAGTACTTGTATATATAGCGGTTATTTCTCATCCACATATATAACGATTACTTCCACTCATCAGGCAGTTAACGAAATTTGAGGTAGTCGTTATGCAGTTTCTCATCTATGAGAAGAATATCCGAACAATTGAGGATAGAGTGGTAGATCGAGTTTCATAGTGATTGACCATCTAGTGGTCGGTCGATCGTAGTGGTAGTCAATGAACCATTGTGGTAGTCGATCAATTGAATTGGCAATCGGTAGGTCATCATGGTAGTCAGTCAACCATCTGGTAGTTAGGTGATTGATTGAGGTCAATAGGTCATCGTGGTAGTTAGTTTATCATCGTGGTAGTCGGTCAACCATCCGATAGTCGGCTAACCATCATTGTAGTCAATTGACTGACGTGGTATCGGTAGGTCATCGCGGTAGTCGATTGATCATCACGATAGTTAGTCGATCGACATGGTCTACGTAGGTCATCGTGGTAGTCGATCGACCATCACAATAGTCAATCGACCGACATGGTATCCGTAGCTAATCGCGATAGTCAATCGACCATCTTGGTAGTTAGTCAACAGACGTGGTGTCGGTAAATCTTTACGGTAATCAGTCAACTAATGTAGTGTCAGTAGATCATCATGATAGTTGGCTGATCATCGAGGTAACCGGTCGACTGATGGGTGTAAGCGAGTCATCGAGGTAATCGGTCGACCATTGTGGTAGACAGTCGACTATTGCGGTAGTCAATAGATCATTGTTAATTGGGCAATTATAGTGGTAGTCGAGCAATTGCTTTCGTTTGATTGGCTATCGTAGTCTACTATTTATATCACACAGTGCCAGTAATGAAACACAGAAGAAATAAGCATGGAAACATTGTGAATGAGTTCACCGATGTTCTCCAAGTTGATTGCTTTCGTTTGATTGGCCATCAATTTTCTAAACTGCGAATTCTTGACATGTCCCCTAATGAGTTTACTGGTGTTATCTGAGTTGAATTTTTAGATAATTTCAAAGCCATGATGAATGTGAGTGATAATGAAACTGGTCTTCATATTCTTTCGACTGTTTTGCTGAAGGTGTACGAGTATGAGTTGTGGAGTATCCGAAGAGCCTATACAGACATCGATCTATCAAACAACAAATTTCAAGAAGATAGTCCAATTTCTCTAGGAAAGATCACAGGCCTTCACACTCTAAACTTAGCTTATAATAGTTTCATAGGTCATATCGCATCAATAGAAAATTTGACTTCACTTGAATCATTGGACCTTTGCTCAAATTAATTGGTAGGAGAGATTCTTTGGCAATAGACGAAGTTGACTTTTTGTTATTCCTTAACCTTTCATACAATCATTTTGTTGGTCCCTTACCTTAGTAAAGGCAGCTTCTTACATTTAACAACAGTTCATATATTATCAACCTAGAATTATGTGGATTGCTATTAACAAAGATGTGTAGAAATGATGAACCAAAACTGAAGCTTTCAATGTTACGACATAGAAGGATGATGACTTCAATATCTTAGATGAATTTACCTAGCAAGTTGTTGTTATAGGGTATAGATGTGGAATGTTATTTGGACTTCCAGTAGGTGACAACAATGACAACAGTTCAAAGTACTTGTCGGTGGGTTACTGTTTGATTTAGGTTCTCCTGTGTTTATTTTAGAGAGGATTGAGTGGCTATCGTTGATGATTGTGTTCAACCCATCGAGATGCAAGTGGTGATGGAATAAGGTTCGGAGAGACAACTTCAGACCAAACTTTCCATGATGATTTTATTTTTTTACTTGCACTAAACAACTGTTGAGTTTTCCCTTCGTCCCATCTATTGAGTCTACTGTTGATGTTTGTGGGTTGGAGATGTGATTTCTATGCTAAAAGAACTGTGCAAAGATATGGTTGATGTCTCGAATATGGGTTATATGGAGCATGTGATGGCGATAAGGGGAAATTAGGCATCGAAAAAGGTAAGTTTCAATGATTATTTAGAATATTTTGACTTTCTTTTCTTGGTTTCGATTTTTTGGGTTTTTTATTTTTTATTTTTTTTCTGCCGGAGATGCTAAAGCTAGGAAATCAAGCTTGGTAGTGATGGCTTTCCTATTGAAGAGGGAAAATCTTTAAAAGTTGTGAATCCAAGTCCACACATGATCTATTTGCAGGTTTCTTTGTCTTTAACAATCACCATTTGTCATTTGTTTTATGAACACTTTTGAGGTCAAATATCTTCATACATTCTTACTTCATGCTAGGGTAGAGGGTGTAATTTGGTTATTTCAAGCCCAGAAGAGCTTATATATATCAAGAAAGTAAAATTGCTTCTGCATTTACACTCCAGATAGTAGCAATGCTTTCAATATCTTGAAGCTTTTTTTTTTTTTTTGTAATTATTGATATGTTCAGGACAAATGCTAACATAAATTTTCTATGCCATTCTTAATAATAGAAAAAGATGATCAATCTATCCTTAGTTGGAGCCATTAGAAGAGGGAAGATACTAGTTGAGGATGAAATTATCGAAATGATGTTACTAAAGGATGAAAAGCAATGTCCAAAATACATCATACAGGTTGATTTGGGTCGAAACAATGTTTGAAAGGTTTCTTTTCACTTCGACTCCAAACAATATTACAAGAAAAAAAATATCAAAATGCTAAATTTTGACATCTTGTCATGTATTCGTGTTTTGTTCCGTGACATAATTTCTATGGCGTGTAGTTGCTTCTAGACTTCCTTTTATATATATGTTCCATGTTTTGTTACTATTATGTGTGGGTGATTATCTATCGAAATTTTGAGTCACTATCATATGGGATTGTACTTTGCTCATTAGCCCTCTTCAAAGTCATTTCTATAAAGTTAATGGCGATCTTTTTCGTAATAGGCTGTCAAATATACTCAATAAACTCGATACCTCTCAATGTGAGAGATCTTCTTATTAGATCGAATCAAAATCACAACTAAATATGCTAGCTATCAATTACAATATTATTAATGATAACCTATTAAATATAATAACTTTCCTTGTATTCGAGCTTTTTTTATATTCCACTGACATCTCTCTAAATTGATACCTGCAAAAGCATCAATTTGCAATATGAATTGGTGATGGTGACAATGCTCGTGCCCATGAAGAAGAGACCCAAACCACATTGATCATTTACGAAAATAGTGACGACAAGAGACCCAAGCACAACAAATAAACAAATACTTAGAAACATCCAAGAACTACTCTAAAACCACTTTAAAAGCACTCTAATGAGGTCACACCCCCAAGAAGAATTTTCAAAAGAAATTCACGAAGTATGCTTACCTATGATGCACCAACATGGACAAATGTATCAGATACGTCGACATACGATTTTTCCAAAAAAGTATTGACTCGATCGTTGATTAAATTCTTTAAATTTTTTAATTTATATAGTAAAAATTTAATTTTATACTTGTTATTAATTTTTCTTGTTGAAATCTTTTAAATATGAGTACCTATTTGTTATTTACAAATAACTTTGAGATAAAAATATATAATATTTTCAATTAAAAAGAAAAATGTTTAGGTTAGAGTATTTGAGGAACGTCAATATCAATATGTGTTAGACACAAACATGCTATCCTAGTTGAAGTGTTCATGCTATAGAAATACCGACCATACATAATAATCTCTATCAGTCAAAATAATTCAATTGAACACATAATTCGTGTTCCAACAAAAGTTCTAGTGACTAATGCATCAATTAAGAAATCCAGCAATATATTTTCCTTGTGCAGTTAGAAGAAATCCCACCAAATAGCCTACAAAAAAAAATAAAAAACTTAAGATTTTTTAGGATTTTAAATCAACAGCTCAACAGATACAACCTATAACCTAAGCACAACATTTAGCTTACAATCCGTTGGAAACAGCCAATTAATCCAAAATAACCAAATCCACTCCCTATACCAGCCCAATACTAAAAGCCAAGCCCATAATATCCCAATAATCAAAACCCCCCACAATAGCCTATTTTTTATCTGCTTTAGCCCATTTATCTAAGCCCACTGTCCTTATACATCTACAGAATAAACATTACCAAATTTATGCCAACCCCTAACCTTAAACACTAAACCCGTCCTCTTTCCCAAATCGAAACCTTAGCAACTCTGACTACCACTCCGTTGATTACCCCACACGCTATCGGTGAAATCTCAGCTTTCCACCACCACAAACCACTGCTAATTGAAGGAAAACACCATCAAATTCACCATCACATAATAGCCGCTAACCACCACCACATCAATTGTGCCACCTTGCTAGCCCTATTCATCTGCCAGCTGCACCAACAGAAATGTACACACAAGCAATTGCTATTTGCCGCCTTCTCTTTAACCCTAAAAAACTATTGAAAATTGCCTTCATCACAATCCAACCCTAAACCTTGACACTATGTTGTCAAGACCTTCCAAGACATCTCCTAACTCCAATAAGCTAAAACAACTTGCATCTCCATTAGCAGCCACCACCAGTCGATGCCTACAATCCTTTCGTACTAACCATTTGTTTACCTTTTAACGCAATCCAATTCATTAACGGAGCATAAAATAATGCAAAGGGAATAAAGAAGTAAGTGTTCGCACATCTTGTAGTAAATCAATCCACATATCTAGTCTGGCTACAGGCAGTCAATGGAAGGCACGTGGGCAAGATAAATAAAGTCTGAACTTTTATTGAATCAGTTTTAAGGTAGCTAATAAGGAAGTGTCACGTTTCATTTATTGACAATGACCAAATTATCCCAACGCTTGGAGAAAAATCTATAAATACCCCATTCCATTTGATAAAGAGTAAAATCAAAAAGAGATTTATTGTAATTTTTTAATCTAATTTTAACTAAGAAAGCATTTAAGAGTGGTTTTTAGCTAAAATGTGATGAATGTATTGGCTTTCTAAATCCCCGTATTAGTGATATTTCAATTCTCGACGCAAAAAGTAGTATTAATTTTCTAATGTTAATGACAATCAATAATTCAATTTTGTTTAATATCATAAAATATTATACATATGCTTAACACAACCCGGTCTTATTTCTAATCAGAATTCACATGAAAAACATGTATTTAATAATAAATTATTTCAAGCGATTGCATACTCCATACATATTATTTCTAACATCTATTATCTGTGTGTTAAATATGCAGTGTTCTATTTATTGTGAGCCTTCCAACACTATGAATAGGCAACAAGTTATCTAAATGGTAAACAAGCATTTAAACAACACAATGTAGATGCATAAATAATCAACAGACTCGAGAAATTACTTAGTTAACGAATCTTGAATTAAAAACAACTACTAATGAGGTTCATCATTCATCTAATATAATGAAAATTTTAGCTTAACGTTCTTATAATTAAATTATCCAAGAATAATTGAAAAAAATTACCCAAAAATAGGACAGATGGAATGCATAAAGAATCAAGAGACTCAAGAAATTACTTAATTAACGAGTCTTGACTTAAAAACAACTACTGATGAGGTTTATCGTTCATCTAATATGTTAGATTTTGTGTTGGCTATTCTGTGAACAAAAGGGTAAAATTGTAAATGTTCAAAAGTTTGGGGTCAATTTGTCAATTATTAAAGGTTAGGGGTCATTGTTTACATGTGTAAAAGGTGAGGACTCAGTTGCAATTTTGGCAAAGTGTGCTAGGATTCGAGCTATGAAGTAGGGCAAGATGTGTAGTTGAAATTTCGCTAGCTATTCGTCAAGTGGTCGCTCGAGCAACAAAAACAGAACGGTCGTCGCTCCCTTCTCGCCCCTACTTCGCTCGAGCGAAACAGTGTCGCTTGCTTGTCGCTCACTTTTTGCTCGAGCGACAGTGTTACCCATAAAACCCTTTTTTCCTTTTTTCGAAATTTTAACCCGACCAAAAATATCCAAATACATATATATGAGAAAAATCGCGCTGATTTTGAGTAGTGCTCTCAAGGTATTGAAATTGAAGAAAACTTTCCTACATTTTAATTTTCTCATTCAACCCCATATTTGATTTGAGCAATTACATGAAAAATATCAAATCAACATTCACCAAACACCACAACACAACCTTCTAGTGCCTTTGTTGATACTTGGAGATCGAGGAAAGAGATCGGAGTCCCGATCATTAGAGAACAGGCGGTTCTCCTGAATCCACAGGAGATAGACAAAATCAAGACCTGGGAATTGGTGTAGCATGCAATCCAGGAGGGCTAGGTACCGAGAGTTGGTGCAGGATCTCGCATTCTAGAAGGCCTTGAGGAAACTATGGTTAGAATGTCGAAAAAACCAGTGTAGGTTGAGTCTGGCTGATTGTAAGTTTCATTTTCATTTATAGTGGATTCCTACTGGTTTGGACCTAGAGTTTTGCCCACACTGGGGTTTCTCTGTCATCAAACAATTGTGTTATTTATCTTTCTGCAATTAATTTATGACTGGAATTTAAACATGGGATAGTAAAGCATGTGAACTGATCTGGACAAATTAATTTTTGTGACATGTTGCAATTATTAATTGATTGAAAAAGAAAATTTCACATAAACACCTATTCACCGCCCCTTAGGTGTTGATTGGGTCGAACTACGATATTTTAAGTAGTATCAGAGCCAAATTTCGAGTCTTGACCCATAATTGTCTAGATGAGTCCATCACTGTCTGTGCCTCCGTATTTTGACAGAAGCAACTATGCCTATTGGAAGGTTAGAATGCGTACGTTTCTTAAGTTCCTAGATAAACGTGTCTGGGTGAGTATACAAAACGGTTGGAAACCACCTTCCACAATTGTGTCAGGTGTTGCAATCCCAACTGACATTTCCCTTTAGACTAAGGATGAATTAGCTGAATGCAACTGGAATAGTAAAGGTCTCCATGCATTATTTATATATGTGTCTCCTAAAGAGTTTAGAAGAGTGTCAATGTGTGACACTGCTAAAGAGGTATGAGACATTCTTGAGACAACGCATGAAGGAACTAAAACTGTGAAAAATTCTAAGTTGCAAATGCTGACCTCAAGGTTTGAAGAAATCAGGATGAAGGATGATGAGTCTTTTGATGAGTTCTATGCCAAATCGAATGACATTGTTAACTCTAGTTTCAACCTAGGTGAGAGGATTCCCGAGCCCAAAATTGTGAGGAAGGTTCTTAGATCCTTGTTCGAGAGATTTAGACCTAAAGTTACAGCTATTGAATAAAGCAAGGATCTAGATACAACTAAGATAGAAAAACTCGTAAGATCCCTTCAAACCTATGAACTCACCATTTCACAACCGAGGAAAAACAAGTCCATAGCCTTGAACACTGTTAGGGAAGGGGAGTCTGAATCATCTGACATGGAAACTCTTAGAGATGAGGAGATTGCCTACTTAGTGAAAAAATTCCCAAAAGTCTTAAAGGGCAAAAAATGGCGTCAAGAGAAAAGGAGAGGAGCTCCTAGTAAATTGCAAAGAGAGAAGGATGATAAATCAACTGCTAGGAACTCTGTTAAGAAATCTCAAGGGGTTAGGTGTCATGAGTGTCAAGGATTTGGGCACTATAGAAATGAATGTCCTAGCTTTAAGAAACATCTAAAGAAGGGGAGTAGGAAGGCATTAACTGTGTCCTTGACTGATGATGATTCTAATTTAAATGAACAAAGTGATTCCTCAAGCAGTGAGGAGGAAAAGGGCTATATATCTTTTGTATCTACTGTCAAGAGCGAGTTAGACAAGGAGAGTGAGAAGGTTGAGGAGGAAGTGGAGAGTAACAAGTCCGGTGATAATTTGGAGGATGAGATGGATATACATGAGGCTTATCAACTTCTATTTAAGGAAAGTCTCAAGATCAAAAAGGTCAATAAAGCCCTATTTAAGAAGGTAGACGAACTTTAGAGAGAGAAGTAGAAAATCACCTATGATCTTCAAGTCTCGTCTAATAATCTCAGTGAGTTGAAGTGTGTCAATGAAAAATTAGAGGACAGGGTCAAGACATTGACTTGTGAATTAGAGAAATCCAACACTCAACTACAATCATTTGTGAGTGGAACTAAGAAACTAGACGATCTGTTAGGAATGAACAAACCAGCTGGAAATAGGAAAGGTCTAGGATTTGTGAAGAGTGATAGCAATGTGTCTAGTTTATCAAAGACCACATTTGTCCCCGCTTCCAACAGATCTAATGTTTCAACAAATTCAGAATCCAAAGACAAAAATTTTACTGGACTGAAGGCCACTAGAGTTCATAAGATTTCTACACCTAATTTTCATGATCAACACTCACGTACATCTGAACCTAGGTTCATACCCACTTGTCATCACTGTGGTGCCTTATGCCACACGAGACCTAGGTGTCGAAAGCTAGCAAATAGGAATCGAAGTCAGGATATCCCTAGTCAAGTGAACTTTCTTTCAAATCAGGTTAGCTACTTAACTGAGATGGTAACAAGGTTGATTAGGATCACCTCGAACTTGAGAAAAGTCTGGGTAAAGAAATCTGATGTGGGTGAGTATACTGAGAATCTAAAATGTTTTGTTGCACATGTTGCATATAAGGCTCAAAATACATGCATGTGGTATCTTGATAGTGCTTGTTCTAGACACGTGTGGTAACAAGGCCTTATTCTCTACCTTTGATGACTGCAACGGCGGTGTAGTTACCTTTGGGGATCGTGCTACGGCACCCATCTGAGGTAAAGGCTCCATCACCATTGCTAGACTTCCTACAATATCCAATGTACTTTATGTAGAGGGTCTTAAGTCCAACTTATTGAGCATTAGTCAAATCTGTGATGCTGATTATAAAGTGAGTTTTGTCCAAATGAGATGCACTGTTTATGACGCTTCTGGTGGTGTTGTTTTTGAAGGTGTTAAAATATCTGATAACTGTTATGGAGTTCTTCCAAACTCGAACTATGTATGCAGTA
>NW_019247825.1:39458-55104 GCF_002742605.1 Olea europaea var. sylvestris | reverse complement strand
TCTGAAACAAGCTCCTAGAGCTTGGTATGACAGACTCACCACTTACCTCGTTGAGCATGGGTTCTTATGAGGTGGTGCTGAGAGGACCTTATTCATTAGACATATTGAAAAAACTATCACTGTAGCTCAAATCTATATCGATGACATCATCTTTGGCTCTCTCATTGACTCCATTGCTCTTGAATTTGCTGAATGCATGAAACAAGAATTTGAAATGAGCTTGGTTGGAGAGCTAAGTTACTTCCTTGGTCTTCGAGTGAAGCAAACTGATTGAGGGCTGTTTATCTCTCAATCAAAAAATGCCAAATACCTTGTGAAGATATTTGGCTTGGACAGTAAGAAACACACAAGGACACCCATGAGCACAAATGTTAAGTTAGGACATGATCCTACAGGTAAGAGTGTTGATCAGACTGTGTATAGGAGCATGATAGGCAGTTTACTATATCTTACAGCCAGTAGACTTGACATAGCGTTTAGTGTTGGTGTATGTGCTAGATTTCAAGTTGATCCTAAGGAGTCCCATCTAAGTTTAGTGAGGCGCATTATTAGATATGTCAATGGGACAGTAGATCATGGGATCTTGTATTCCAGAGAGTCCAATCTAGAACTACCCAACTATTCTGATACCGATTGGGCCGGAAACGCCAACAATAGAAAAAGTACCTCGGGTGGATGTTTCTATGTTGGTTCTAATCTTATCTCATGGATGAGTAAGAAACAAAACTTAGTCTCTTTGTCCACAGCCGAGGCAGAATACATTGCAACTAGTAGCTGTTGCACTCAACTGCTTTGGATAAAGCAAATGCTGAGTGACTATGGGATAAATCATGGTATTATGACTATTTTCTGTGACAATACTAGTGCTATCAACATATCAAAAAATCCAGTTCAGTATTCTAGGACCAAACACATTCACATTCGCCATCACTTTATTCGAGAGCTAGTTGAGTCCAATGTGCTATCTCTTGAATACATCTCTATTGAAAATCAACTTGCCGATCTGTTCACTAAACCTCTAGATGGGTTCAGATTCAAGTCACTTAGGAAGGCTGTTAGCATCTGTGTTCCTCCCTGATCGTCTTCATAGATGCATGCGTTTTTTTCTACATTCATTACCTTGCCTCTGTGTGTTCATTTGCATCTATCTCTCATTTTTTATAAATAAATAAAAATAAATAACAATACAAATAAAAAACAATAAAAATAAATTAAAATAAACAAAAAAGGGGGATTGATCATCACGTATCATTTTTGCATTGTAGTTGTTCACTCGGAGTTGTAATTTGAAATCCAATGTGCATTCTACACATGATTAGTTTCTAATTCCCATCACTTATCTTGAGTCTGTGTGGAGTACTTAGTATATTTCGCTTCATATTATATTTGCACAACACACACTAGGACCGTGTGAGTGAGTCTTGACCGCATGTGCGAGACTTGGGATGGCTATCATCTGTCATTGAGTAGACATTGGATTTAAATTGATCTTGGACTAGATGACCTGACTTCTGGTGTATCCTTGAGTGTTTCCACAGAGTATTTATTATATCACATCTTATACCTATCTTCAGAGCCTAGATGACTCGAGTAATTAAGTTTGAGGAGTTTCTCACAACCTGGTGCCCTAAAGCCAACTGGTTTGGGAATCACCGACCCAACGCTCGTTATAGGGGCTTCTTAGTAGCTTAATGGAGATGGGATTGCACGTAAGATAAAAAAAAATTTGAGGTCCTTAATGACAGGAGGAGAAAGAAGAGTTTTACACCATATTTTAACGAAATATAGGTCCTAGTGGCATTGGATTTGACCTTCAAACATCTGAGTGTTGACTCCTACATTGGTGATTTGGCTGTCCCTTCTCACAAATTTAAGGTTTTGAGTTTTACTTACTTGAAATGAGTGGCACGTTTCACGAGGGGTATCATATACTATTTACTCCATCTGTAATTGGTCCCAATGTGTGGGGAACCATTTTCTAATCACTGTGCATGCCATATTTGTGATTTATTGCCTTTGTTTAGACCAACTACCTCTGCATTATTCGTGTATTTTAAATTTAAAAACAAAAAAGAAAAAATAAATTTTGGGGTCTAAACTTAAATTTCTGAAAAAGATGTTATTTTTGAAAATTTCTAAAGTGCTGTTACTTTGCAAAGTTTTAAATCTGGGCCTAACTTTTCAAAATTTCAAATTTAGGTGCTATTTTTGTAATTTTCCCTTCGCTCGCTTGTCAATGGGAGCTCGCTCGAGCAACAGAAGCAGTGCCTTTGTTGCTCGCTGTTCGCTCGAGTCTCGCTCAAGCGACAACGAGACTTTTAATTTTCTCGTGAAGGTTTTTGGCTCATTTTTTTTCATTTCTTCCCATCTCTCTCTCGCATTTTCTCTCAAGTCGACACTCTTTGGTCAATTTGTCCTTGATTTCTCATGTGTGGAGCCTCCATTCCTCTTCCTTGTGTGCATTGGTGATTCATTTTTTCCCATTTGGTAAGTGCTTTGATTTCCCGTTTGTTTGTTGTTTGTTTTTTGTTTTTCTCTTCGCCATTTGGCTACTTTGGGCTTGGGTGTTTTTGGTATGCTGGGTAGATGGTGTTGTTATGGATTGTTGGGTGTCTATTGCATTATTGCATTTGTAGCTTATCTTCCTTGTGCCTACAATGTGTTCGATGAAATGCCTCCTCACCATAACCCTACTTCTCTTGCCCATTGTGTGCCATTCCTCACGTGTGATTGGTGTCTTAGATACTAAATATGTGAGTTAATTATTTATTTGATCTTATTTCCAATAACGTGATGAACACACTTCTCCTATTAGGTCGTCAAACTTCACACCATTCACCTAACAAATCGGTGCTTACACCTCTCAGTTATTGCATGTATTAAGTTTGGAGGGTGTGTATGAAATAGGACTCGTCAATAGATATTGGAAGTTTTTATGTGTGTCAAATTCTCATCTTGATCTTGTTCATGTCTAGTCCACATCACTTACGTCTTGGTCTTTGTCCTCGGGCTTGTGTGTGATTACACTTTAGGGCTTGTGTCTTTATGTGTCTCCAACACTTCATTTTCTTTGGGGATTGATTTATCTTCTACACTCGCATTGCAGATGGCACCCAAGAGGGCTAGGACCACAGCTTAGCCTGGTAGTGGATTGGGTTCGTTTAGTCGTTCTCGGTTCATTTCCTCTACTGCTCAAGAAGTCTTTGGGAGCTAGTTTTTCGATCGTCCTGTCCTAGTAGAGCGTGAGGTTACTCTATCCGACCTATCCCCTGATGTGGCAACTATCTTTATTTCTCGAGGTTGGGAATCCTTGCTGATTGGGTTAAATCCCCTGCCTAGTCTTCTTGTTCAGGAGTTCTATGCGAACATCCATGACATTAGTGGTTCGTCCTTCTGAGTGCTCCTTAAGGGTCAAACCCTTAGGATTTCACCAGATGTTATTTCCAGTTCTATACATGTTCCCCGGGTCATTCATCCCGTGTACCCATATCTCTTGGTTGATTCTATTTCGGCCGATTCTCTGGTTCAGTCCACTTTGTTTAATAGCCCTTTGGGAGTTGGGCCTGAGGCGATCCGCACTAGTTCATTCTCCACTGATAGGCAGATTTTGTTTCGCATTGTGTGTACAAATCTATGGCCCATCTCTCACATCTTCCCTACCTATGGAAAAGGCGAGGTTTCTTTTTGCTTTACTGCATGGGGATTCGATTGACTTACCTACCTTCATTTGCCAACATATTATGCGTACCTTTCGCACTTCTGGTTATTGGATTGGTCTGCCTTATGCTTGCTTGATCCATCGCTTGGTGACATCACTTGGGGCTTCCTTTCCCGATGAGGTCTCACGACGAACGCTTCGTCCGATAGGGCACACTACCATCTCTCAAAGTAGGTCACATGTCACTTCTTCTACTTCTACATTTGCTCCTGCTGAGCCAGCTGAGCCTGTCGACCCGACAGTGCCCGCTAATCCTTTGAGTGATTTACTTGCTGATCTCTCAGCTATTCCTTCGCCTCCTTCCGATGTTCCCCCGTCCACTTCAGATATTCCCTCTTCTTCCACTTCTATTCTGCCACCCGACCAGCCTGCTTTGGCTACTATTCCTGTTGACCCCACTGTCGCACTTATAGGTCAGATGTCGATTCTTATTGAGCAGCAAGCCCGCATGATGGTCGACATTACTCAGTTATGAGCTGCTTCCGAACGTCATACTGCGGAGTTTGCTACATTGCGATGGGCTATTGCTCTTGTTCAGCGCGGTATGCGGTGGATGCGCGAACACTGGGATTATGAGTCTGACGCTGAGGATTCTGAAGACGTGGATGGCGGAGATGATGGTCCTACTTAGTTGCTTGGGATTCCCCTTGCCATTTGTGACAAAAAGGGGGAGTGGGTGTTAATTTTTGGGATTTATAATGATAATGTACTATTGATATTTTTGGTTGAATTATGTATTGATGCTTTGCACAATTGATGTATGTTTTTGGTAGTTTGACTTGCATTGATATTATCTCTTAATCTAGCATATTGGTACAATGTTATGACTATTCATGACTCTTTATCTTTTATGTTTACTTATATTACCGTTTCTCGTGCTTTTATACTGGGTATGTGAGTTGTGATTTCAGGAGACAGGTTGAAAGATGACAAGGCAACAGTGAGTTGAGTCAGTGTATTGGATTGTCATTGTAGTTCATGCTACTGTAATTTGGTTTTATCACAGAATGCCAAAGGGGGAGTTTGTTAGATTTTGTGTTGGCTATTCTGTGAACAAAAGGGTAAAATTGTAAATGTTCAAAATTTTGGGGTCAATTTGTCAATTATAAAAGGTTAGGGGTCATTGTGTACATGTGTAAAAGATGAGGGACTCAGTTGCAATTTTGGCAAAGTGTGCTAGGGTTCAAGCTATGAAGTAGGGCAAGATGTGTCGTTGAAGTTTCCCTAGCTGCTCGCCAAGTGGTTGCTCGAGCGACAAAAACAGAATGGTTGTCGCTCGCTTCTCGCCCCCACTTAGCTCGAGCGAAACAGCGTCCCTCGCTTTTCGCTCGAGCGACAGTGTTACCCATAAAACCCTATTTTCCTTTTTTCAAAATTTTAACCCGACCAAAAATATTGACATTTTAACCCGACCAAAAATATCCAAATACGTATATATGAGAAAAATCGCGCCAATTTTGAGTAGTGTTCTCAAGGTGTTGAAATTTAAGAAAACTCTCCTACACTTTAATTTTCTCATTTAACCACATATTTGATTTGAGCAATTACATGAAAAATATCAAATCCACATTCATCAAACACCACAACACAACCTTCTAGTGCCTTTTTTGATTCTTGGAGATCAAGGAAGGAGATCGGAGTCCCGATCATTAGAGAACAGGCGGTTCTCTTGAATCCACATGAGATAGACAAAATCAAGACCCGAGAATTAGTGTAGCACGCAATCCAGGAGGGCTAGGTGCCGGGAGTTGGTGCAGGATCACGCATTCTAGGAAGGCCTTGAGGAAACTATGGTCAGAATGTCGGAAAAACCAGTGTATGTTGAGTCTGGCTGATTGTAAGTTTCATTTTCGTTTATAGAGGATTCTTACTGGCTTGAGCCTAGAGTTTTACCCACATTGGGGTTTCTCCGTCATTAAACAATTGTGTTATTTATCTTTCTGCAATTAATTTATGATCGAAATTCAAATATAGGATAGTAAAGCATGTGAACTGATCTGGAGAAATTAATTTTTGTGACGTGTTGCAATTATTAATTGATTGAAAAAGAAAATTCCGCATAAACACTTATTCACCCCCCTCTAGGTATTGATTGGGTCAAACTACGATATTTCATAAAACAATGAAAAATTTAGCCTAACGTTCTTATAATTAAATTACCGAAGAATAACTTAGAAACTAAACTATTACCCAAAAATGAGAAAGATGGAAAAAGTAGGAGAAATTGACGTTGTTGATTCAAATCTTGAAATCGGTCTATGAATCTTCACGATTCTTGTATGATTCGCCTTGAATTGATGTATAGACTTGTTGTTTGCCTCCAAAATAGGTAAAATATGAAGAAATTTAGGTCAAATGGAAATCCCCATGTTTTGGTTGAGTTGATGTTTAAAGGTTGGAAAAAAGATTGCATTGAATTGTTACTAAAAGTATCATTTTCTCAATTTGAACGTTTGTTATACCAAAAATAGGTCTCAATTTGAGGCTAAAAATCTGGAGCATAACTCTTATGCTAGAAATTGATGTTTGATCATATTTTGACTATATTTCATTCTTTTAACTTTTTTTCTCATTCAATTGACCCATAACACTCTCAAATCTTAGTTGTGAGGTCTGTCACAACTTTTGAGTATTTTCACTTTAGTCTCCACAATTTTGATATCGTCATTCTTCTTTATTTCAGCTTATCTTCTCCAACTTTTCATCAAATCATGACTTTCACCTATTAAACACTATATAAAAGAATTAGGTAGTATTTCAATCAAAGAAATATAAAATGTCATTAATTAAGGCCTCGAATAAGTGATAAAATAAACTTTTTCAAACCCCAACCTTGAACATTTGTTTGTCCTCAAACAAAACTGCAACCTAACTTGAAATAAACACAAAAACATGCAAAAGGTTTGGCTAGATAAACTAGATTTTTACCTCTGGATTGGAGTCATAATATTAAATCTATAAATAACTTCAAGATTGCATTACCAAAATCAAGATCAACCTTTCCAGTGTAAAATTGACGTGTATGTGAAGAATTAAATAGAACATCATGAATCCACAAGTAGTTTTATTCCCGAACTTTAGTGGTCAAATTTATCATTTCATCACTTGTAAGGTTCACACACCATCACACTTAATCTTCTCGCTATTTTCAAGTGTGTGATCTAAAGTTAAATCATTTTTTTTATCCTTACCTCTGTAGTTTAGATAGATTTCACTAATTGAAAGTTGATACTTAAACAAACAATAGTTCTCCAATTATTTTTGATTGCTTCAATATCCAAAACTCAACTATGCTAATAGCCTCTTATCAAAGGTCAATTTTCTCAAAAAAGTGTTTGAAGCTTAACCAACGCATATGGTGGTGCGTCTTCTGTTTCATGAATGTATATTTTTTTTAGATTTTTTTCTTACAACATTCTCTCCATTAAGCTTTTCTAAATGACCCATGTCTCCAAAATAGGTAAAATATGAAGAAATTTAGGTCAAATGGAAATCCCCATGTTTTGGTTGAGTTGATATTTAAAGGATGGAAAAAAGATTGCATTGAATTGTTACTAAAAGTATCATTTTCTCAATTTGAACGTTTGTTATACCAAAAATAGGTCTCAATTTGAGGCTAAAAATCTGGAGCATAACTCTTATGCTAGAAATTGATGTTTGATCATATTTTGACTATATTTCATTCCTTTAACTTTTTTTCTCATCCAATTGACCCATAACACTCTCAAATCTTCGTTGTGAGGTCTGTCACAACTTTTGAGTATTTGTACTTTAGTCCCCACAATTTTGATATCGTCATTCTTCTTTATTTCAGCTTATCTTCTCCAACTTTTCATCAAATCATGACTTTCACCTATTAAACACTATATAAAAGAATTAGGTAGTATTTCAATCAAAGAAATATAAAATGTCATTAATTAAGGCCTCGAATAAGTGATAAAATAAACTTTTTCAAACCCCAACCTTGAACATTTGTTTGTCCTCAAACAAAACTGCAACCTAACTTGAAATAAACACAAAAACATGCAAAAGGTTTGGCTAGATAAACTAGATTTTTACCTCTGGATTGGAGTCATAATATTAAATCTATAAATAACTTCAAGATTACATCACCAAAATCAAAATCAACCTTTCCAGTGTAAAACTGACGTGTATGTGAAGAATTAAATAGAACATCATGAATCCACAAGTAGTTTTATTCCCGAACTTTAGTGGTCAAATTTATCATTTCATCACTTGTAAGGTTCACACACCATCACACTTAATCTTCTCGCTATTTTCAAGTGTGTGATCTAAAGTTAAATCATTTTTTTTATCCTTACCTCTGTAGTTTAGATAGATTTCACTAATTGAAAGTTGATACTTAAACAAACAATAGTTCTCCAATTATTTTTGATTGCTTCAATATCCAAAACTCAACTATGCTAATAGCCTCTTATCAAAGGTCAATTTTCTCAAAAAAGTGTTTGAAGCTTAACCAACGCATATGGTGGTGCGTCTTCTGTTTCATGAATGTATATTTTTTTTAGATTTTTTTCTTACAACATTCTCTCCATTAAGCTTTTCTAAATGACCCATGTAACGAGCTTTTAGCCGATGACTCCCAAATTAGATGACTTTGGGGCAACAAGTATTGGATACCCTTACAGACTTAATAACTCGAGTTATAAAGTCTATGGAGAAAAATTTCCAAACATTTTTTTGATTAGTGCAATGTTCCCTCATTAAAATACCCGATCAATATAATAAACTTCTAACTTAAGATTTTATCGCAATTTTATCCGTTGATCTTAGATAATCTACCCAAAATTTTTCACACATGGAATCTCCATTTTGAAAGCCTAAGATTGACTAATCGAGAAGGGGATGAGCTGGTTATCTAAATATTTTTCGAAAATAAATGCAAATTTAAGCAATTAGCAAATAAAGTAATAAGCAAATAAGATAACACAAGAAAAATAATGAGTAGAAGGGAATAGAAGCCACAAATGATGTGATATGGAGGTTCGATCCAAAGAATGATATACATCCCCCGTTATCAAGTTCTCCGTCACAAGCAATGCCCTTTTTAGTATAGTTGATTGACTTATGGTGCAATTCAAAGTATATAATGCTTTCGATGACTTATAACCAATGAGCACCGATCATTTTATAATGTTGAGCTTTCCGAAATTTTAACACAACCCACATCAAAAACAAAAGAATGGAATATTATAAGTGAAAGCTTTTCTCTTAGTAAATGATATGAACTCAATGAAGTATCAAAAGAGAAGTAGGCTCAACACTTCAATAAATAGCAAAGAATGTCGATCAAATTTGGTTGAAAAACTTTGATTTAGATAAAAGATGTTTGCAAGTCTTGATTACTCATTTTTTTTTCAAGAATCAAATAATTTAATCATTTAAAGATTGAGAAACAGGGTAGAAAAGATCAATAATGCCTCACTTAAAAAGCTCAAGAAAATTTTATCAATGAATGCAAAGTGAGGGGTATTTATAGCTGTAAAACCGTTAGAAAATTTGTCATATCGGACGAGTCATACCAAACTTCTACTATTTTACCGGACGGTTCACTAGCATTGTATTTGAGAATGGTTAAATAATTTTACGATTGGTTCTCGAACGTTCGTTACGGCATTTTTTGTAAAATTGTTTCTTCTACGATTTTGACAAAAGTAATTCCTTGAAAAATATTTTTACTTGATTTTTCAAGATAAGTGGCATCCTATAATGTAAGATTGAATTCGTTATCTTGAAAAATATCTTGTGTAAATATTTTGGTGAGAAAAATTTTCTCTTGTAAAAAAGAGAATCAACGGTTGAGCTTTTTAAGATTCATTGCTAAATATTGAAGCATATTACCTTTACATATAAAGTTAAAATGTCTAAGTCTATTATCTTCAATAAGGCTCTTCGTCTTGTCATGCATGTTATACTTATACCCTCATTTCCATAACAATCTTCACAACGTAGATTTTACTTCCGTGTCAATTGTCGCTTTGTTTCGAACTTTTGCCTTTTCAATTTTGATTTGCAATATTCTCTATCAACACCCGAATACAATTTGTTAGAAATAAACTCAACTTGTTTGTAATAATCAAAACAAATAGTCAACCATAGGTCAACACATTCGTATCCATATCTTCCTGTAATAGTAAGATCATCCCAAACGATGCTAAATTGGTCAAATGATGCGTAATGATTTGGATTTAGCACCTATAGTTCGCTAATTCAACCTATCAATATATGAATCAACTCAATCATTTATAATGTCTAGCTTAATTCACGTGCACAAATAGTATCAAGTTTCACATTGAAAAGAATTAATTATCTAAGCATGCAACATATTCATCGTTCATAATTCAACATGTGATCTCAAATAATTTCATCGTTGCCGACCATACCATCTAATCCACACAAGCATACAAACTAAAGAAGCAAATATTTTTTTCTTTGAAAATTTTCAAATTCTTCATTTTTTTTGTACTTTTCTCATAATAAAACACAGAATAACGAATAAAAGCAAAAACTCAACATTTCCACCCTCAAACTTAAAATAGACATTGTCCTTAACATCTTATAGCATAAGTAAGCATATAAAGGAGCTGCCTATGCTGCGGCCTAAAATGCAAGATCTTGCTTTTTTCAATCATGTTGTCCTTTTGTCATTATTGATTTGAATGTTTTTCGATATCATATTCCTGAAAAGTCAAATTTAGAAATCAAATAACTTGGAATAAGAATTAGTTAGTCCAAACAATTCATAAACCAACAATAATTTCAAAGGCTTGAGGAGAATAGGGTTTGGATGGTGATACCTAAAATAAAACTAAACTAAAATATCCTAAATTTAAAAAGCAAAATAAATAAAAGGGAAAGAAATTAGGTTACCTCCTAATAAATGCTTAATTATAGTTTTTAACTTGATTTTTTGTTTTGGCTACTCATGGAGGCCCATAGCTGGTAGTTCCCATATTGATCGTTCCAATTAGTCTACCTATGCCCTTTCTGTAGCGATGACTTGTATAGTCATCATTTTCTTCTATTTCCACCTTTCGAAAATTATCAAAATTGGATGGTTGTCTGAATGGAGTGTTCATGGTGAAATTGTGCTACTTGTCTCCCACCTTCAAGACTATCTCATTAGTTTCAAAATCCAATAAAGCAAGATTAGTTGATAGGAATGGCCTTCCTAAGATGGCTGGATGCAGTGTGTTTCTTCTATTTCAAGATGATTAAATCAGTTGGAAAAATAAATTCTCTAGACTTGATGAGCGTGTTTTGACTATTCCATATGGAAGCTTAAGTGTTTTATCTACTGACTGTAGGATTATTGAAATTTCATTTGGATCTCTTAATCACAGTTTCCTATAAAGAGGCAGAAGAATTAAATTTATACTTGCTCTATAATCAATCAGAGTATTTATTTAAATTTTCTATAAAGTAAGGTAAGTTAAAACTCTTTGGTATTTTAGTTTGGATAGGAACTCATGCTGTACTTTTTCAGCTAAGGCCATTGTTTCATGGTTGGGCAACTTCATTTTTTAGTCAACATCTTCTTTAGAAATTTGGAATAATTTAGGATCTACAATGAAAGGAATGTCGACATACAGTTTTTTCAAGATTTTTGTGAGCTGCTTCTTTAATTTAGTATTTTGCAACCTTTGAGAAAATGGGACTGGAGGTGTGAATGAATTGGCAAGACTGCTGTCTTAACCTGTGGACATTTTGAAAGCTTTTGTTTCTCCTTCTTTGTTGATTCTTCAGACTGCTCCACTTGTTCCTCGCTTGTGGTAGGTATTTGATCATTTTCAGTCTCTTTTCTCCTTGTATTGATCTTTGGCAATTGAACACCATTCCTTATTGTGATAGCCTGAACATACTCATCTTTTTGCTGCCTTTGTAGCCTCTAAGAGAGTGGGATATGTGTATATAACCTTTGACAGAAGTAGTGGGATTGCTTGATAGTAGGTCAATAACTGCATAATTCACAGCTTCAACTACTAACATACTCTCCCATGGCTTTTTCTAGATATCACTAGGTAGGGTATCTTGTGATCTGTTGGACAATGCAGTTGAGATCTGCCCACGTGATCCTCTAAGTTCTGTATGGAGGACTGCTAATTTTGGATTGCAATATCAGTTTTGATGATAGACTTACAAGTAGATCCTATAAGGATATGCTCTATGTTTCTAAGTTTATGGTGAATTACTCTTTATCTAATATCCCTGACCTTTATTATTCACCTATGATAAGTTCGGATGCTTGTTCAAACCAAGATGATATTTATTGGAGTAGGGGTTGTTCTATTGCCTTTGGAAATTCTGTGCACAACTGACCTCAGCAGGCTTACCCCTGTAAGTGAAAGCCAGAGGGCAACTGGCAGTAATATGATTTGCCCACAACCTGCACAGATCGATGTTGGTTGATGTACCATGTTAACAGACTGAGATAGACTGTTAAATTTCTTTGTCATTGCCTCCATCTATGTCGTTAATGTTGTCACTGCATCTATGTTATGCATACTTGTTTCTTTCTTTGGAAAGTCCCTCTCGTTTTGCCAATTATATTAATTTTCAGCAATTCTCTTATAAAGGTCGAACGCATCATCAACCATTAATATCACAAATTGTTAAGTAATTCATCCATTTATACTTGCATTATTATGATATATTGATGCCTAAATGCACTAAGTACCCTTATATTTTGATTTAGGTTGCAAATGGACGGATACAATGGAATTCGGGAGAAAAAGAACGAAAAATGATAAAAATAGAAGCAAGTGAAAGTTCAAGGACCAAGTTGCAAATAATCCAAAGATGAGACGGGCAATGAAAAGATGATTTGACAATCCATAATATTTTCATAAATCGATTTCAACCGCACAACAATATTTCAGAGATTGTGATCCCTTTTTGACCTAATAAACTTTCGAATTGGGAAAGAACTATCTCAAGAAAACCCTTCTTGTTAGCTTTCAATGCACTTTGAATCACCTCAATCAGACATTGGAAGAAAAAGTTATGGTCAAAATACTGAAAGCTGTCTAGTAAAAAAGGGTAGAAACCATGTGGTCGCATGGTGTTAATTGCATACGGTCGTACATAGGTGTGCAAGGAATTTCAGGTCTGAAATTGATTCAACGTTGCGACCACATGACTTTGCACGTTGCGGAAGCATAGAACAATTCTGAGCGCGCTTTTTCAGTTTCGTAATTCTTTTCAACCACTTATGGAAACAAATCTCTACACCATATATAAGCACTAAATCTTGTCTAAGGCCGGGAGAATGCCTTTATACACTTTTCTCTCATCTCAGTGCTCAAGAAACTCCATTTAGAACTAAAATCGAGGTGAAACTAGGAATGAACTATTTGGATTTGGTATTTTCACATCCATTATTTCATGTATTATGGTTTGTCATTTTTAAACAATTCTTGTATTTAGATTTTCATTCTTATGAATTTACATTGAAATCGGTTTAATATTTACTAGATTTTTCATGTATTCAGTCATGCTTTTCCCATTGTTAAATTAAATTATTTGTTGAGTTTCAATTTCAATTACTTATTGTTGAGATTTGTTTAACTTTTATCAAATTCTTTATAGATCTAGTCATGCTCTTTCTACTAGAAGATTTCTTTTTATTGGAAGATTGAAATAATTGTTGAATTTTAATCTTTATATTACTTTATTGACGGATTAATTACTATCTTATGCTTGATGTATATGGTCGATCTTTGATCTTATTCGAACAAAAATGTGCGAATATGTTATAATTCTAAATTCTAGGATTGTGGTGTGAATTAAATTGATTTTTATTGTTAAATCTTCTTATTAGAGAGCTAGAATGAAAATTCTCCAATTGAGTTATAAAAATGAATAATAAATGTGATTGACCCAATCCAATTGAGAGAATTCCAACGCTTCGCCATCTCAAGACATTAACTTTAATTACATTCCTTTAACATTGAATTCTCCTACACATTTCAAGAGGACAATAAACTATTTTGGATTCTTTGATTATTTTTCCATATCTCTGTGGAATAGACACCCAAAAGTTGTACTACAACTACCGCGTTATTCTTTGGTCGTAATGAATAACTGAGCAATCCGTTGAAGTATCTGCCATGTCGCGAAATTCTAGGTGCAATCTATAGTATAAAAGATATGCCTGCGCCTGCTTAGGAATGTCAATTTTTGGACACTTCTTGGACGTGCTCTTGAACATCTCTCATGCCTCGAAATATGTCTCAATATCCCTTTGTTTGAAAGTATAAACTTTATTCCGAATTTGATGGACTAGAGATTGTAGGAAGAACTTCATTGTGAACTTTCGCAACATGTCATTCCAAGATAATATGCTCCCCCAAGGTAATGAGTAGAGCCATGCTTTTGTGCTATCCTTCAAAGTATGATGTAATAAACACATCTGAAAGACATCTAATGACATCCCGTCATGGTTGATGACTACACATAACATTAGAAAAGCTTGGATATGCTCCTATGAATTTTTCGTAGCTTTCCCGAAAGTTTTGATGTTATGATGATTTTGGAAGAGATTGATGACATTGGTATGATTTAGAAGTTAACCTATTCGAAGGATGAGCTAGTACAGGCATTGGATTCACATAATCTCCTACTAGTATTCGGTCCTCATTGCAAATAGGTATCTGTGGAGCTGTTGGTGGTTGTTAAATCAAATGCTGAATATGATTTTTGATTTTGATTCTCAACCATTACCTTGGTTCTCTTTGTTCTCTTCTACGTTGTCTAAATGTTCTTTCGATCTTGGGGTCTACTGGAGCTAGATCATCTCGTTAGAATCTTATAAAAGCTGATGACAACTCCAAAGAAGTGAAACAGAAAGAATTCAGATAGTATAATGAATAACCTCAAAAAAGGAGAAAAAGAAAAAAATATCGAATCTAATATAAACTAATAAACTAAAATTAAAACTATTATTTTCTAACAACGACGCCAAAAACTTTTTTGGTAAGATCTTTCAAGCGTACGGGTTCGTTGACAAGTAATAGATAAAGTACGTTTAGAGTTGTTGGCCCACGAGGAATAATGTTTAATTTTGATCAACTAGTTATTATCAAGTTCGATAAAGAGTAACATTAAAAGAGATTTGTTGTGATTTTGTAATCTAACTTTAACTAAAAAAAGCAATTAAGAGTGGTTTTTAGCAAATATGTGATGAATGTATTGGATTTCTGGATCCCATTATTAGCGTTATTTCCAATTCTTGACCCATAAAAACTAGTATTACTTTCCTAATGTTAATGAAAATCAATAATTCAATTTATTTAATATCACAAACCTACGCTTAACATGATCCAATTTTATTCCTATCCTGAATTCATATGAAAAATATGCATTTAATGGCATGATTATTTCACGTGGTTGCAAACGCTATACATATTATTCATAATGTCTATTGTCCATGTATTAAATATGCAATATTTTACCTATTGTGAGCCTCCCAATAATGTAAATAGGCAATAAGTTATCTAGACAGTGATCAAGCATTCAAATAACACAATGTAGATGCATAAATAATCAAGAAACTCAAGAAATTACTAAATTAACGAGTCTTGAATTAAAAACAACTAATAAAGTTTGTCTTCTGTCTTATACAATGAAAAATTTAATCTAACATTTTTATAATTAAATTACACAAGAATAATTGAAAAAAATATCAATTAGGAATAAGAAATATGGAAGAATTTGGAGAAATCTACGTTCTAGACTCAAATATTGAAATTGAGCTATGAATTTTCAAAATCCTTGTATTATTTACCTTGGATAGACGTATAGACTTATTCTTTACCTCCAAAATATGTAAAATATGATGAAATTTAGGTAGAATGCAGGATCTCTACGTTCTGGCCAAATTTTGGTATTTAAAAGATACTAAAAAAA